>NC_056733.1:786217725-786332725 GCF_019279795.1 Protopterus annectens | reverse complement strand
ATGCGTGTGTATATATATATATATATATATATATATATATATATATATATACTATGTTGTTTCATGTCAGTCACAGAACACAACATGGCCAAGGTCTACCTTGAACCTTAGATGTTCTTGTAATAGCATTCTAATCTCACAGAAACACTACTATGTCTTCTAAAAAAGCAGTCCTTTCATTCATTATCCATTTTAATTATTTTTGTGGTACACAGAGGGGAGCAGAGAAACTCTATATAAAGCAACATAAGTTTCATTAGTATAGCCCGCATTCCTGCATTCCAATATAACATCTTTCTACATTCACTAATATATTTTCTAATGCCTGATAGCACTATTTAGAAACTTCACCCCACGGGGCTTTATGTCATGAAATGTACATGTTATTCACCAGGACCAACAACCCCTTACCAGTGCATGATGTTTTTGCTTTTCTTTCACAGCTACCACCAAAGGCTCAAATTTCCTTAAATAACCAATGACTCTATTCCACCTATTTATGTTCCAAGACACAAAACCTCTCCCATGTCTGCAATATAATATTTTAGCAGCCTGTCAAGTGAAACTAACCAATAGAAGTTCACAGACGTCAGCATGTCCCTATAGTACAAGTTTTAATTATATTCAGCAATAACTTAGAAATGCGCCTGCTTTTGGACAAAAAAAAATATCAGCCATAAAAATTATATCACACAGAGTATTTACAGATAATTTCAATAGAAATGCATAATCCACATCTAAATAAAAAAAAAAAAACTAACAAGCATAAATATTTTGATTCGCCAAGACAACTGGGAAATTCCGTCTTAAAATGTAAGAAACTGATAACTTGAAAAAATGATAGGCATCTCTAAATTTCCCTATAAGTCATTCTTTTTCTCACCTGGTAGTACTAATTTATGGGTAGCTCTGCTCAGCCCAAAATAAAAAAAAAACATATTATTAGCCAAACTAGGGCATAATGTGAGGATTTATAATCAGGTGTCTGATGAAAGCCAACTCGTTAAGCATCTGTAGTTACCAATAAAATAATCAGCAGTAAAAAATATGTATTTAATTTTCCTTATTAAATTATCATTCTATAATAAAAGACTAAATGTCCTTTGCCACATTTTTCAACTCTTACTCTGTCCACAGAGCCAAAGGATCAATATTTCAATCAGGACATTTAATTATAGGTCCATAGGTGAGTATTAGGCAGGCTGTCCTTGCAGGCCATTTTACACGTAGCCTATTTTCCTTTTTTGTGCTTGAAATAACCACTCTCGTTTGGTTATAACTTGGCCTTACCCAACCCATGGTTGATAATTATATATTACCCCTAATAAGAGTAACCAGGATCATACCGTAGATAATTTGAGGGGACACACGCATGGGATAAAGCATTTAGGAGCAGCCTCTTTCCATTAGTAGTACTATTAATGGCAATAATCATTATTGATTACATTGTTTTATTTATTTATTTATTTATTTATTTACATTTGTTGACCGGGAGTGCCCAACTGGACATAGGTCCCTTTTCAGTGGAGGCCCGGGGAAAAAAGCTTCACAGTTAAAATATACAGACAGTAATTACATTGGATTTACATAGCGATTAACAATTTGATTAACATAGCAATTAGTTACAAACATAGTTACAGATGAAGAACATAGTACATCAGTAGACAGCTAGAATCTTTATCTGTGAAGTACATAACAGACATTAACAACTGTTACAATAAGAAGTTCCTGCTGTATAATAAGTACTAGGCTTATGAGCATCCGAGCTTGCTATAATCAAGGTAGTTAGTAGGTGGAAAGAAAGGTAGTGGTTGGATGGGGTGGGTGATATTAAAGTGGGAGTTGCAAGGGCATAGCCAGCATGTTTTTAGGTGCGCTTTTAGTAAAGTTTTGAAGTGGGTGCATGATGGTACGGAGGTAATTGTGGGTGGGAGGGAGTTCCTTAATTTGGCTATGGCGCAAGAGAATAGTGCTTCACCAGCAGAGTTATTGGCTTTAGTGATCTGCAAGTGATCTTTGTTGCTGGATCTTAGTGGTCTGGTGGTGTGATAGGGATGGAGTAGATTCTGGAGGGATGAGACATTTAGTGGATGGTTTACTAGTTTGTGGGCGAGTGAGAGTTGATACCATTGAAGGAGGTGAGGGAATTCAAGCCAGCCCAGTTCAGTGAGAGACAGTGGTGACTACGGTAGGATGCCCCTGTGGCGAATTTGGCGATTTTGTTGTAGCAGGTCTCTAGCTTGTTTAGATCGCATTGCCTTAGGTTGGTATATATTGGAGAGGCATAAAGTAAGGTGGAGATAAGGTGGGAATTTGCCACTGAAATCTTTGCAGCCTTGGTGAGAAGTTGCTTATTTCTGTATAATGCTCCTAGTTTTTTGTGGACTTTTTTATGGTCATGGATATGTGAATGTCAAATTTTAGTTTATTGTCTATTTCCACTCCTAGCAATTTAGTGTGTTCTGTTGGGTGTATAGTGGTGTTGTCTTTTGCTGTGATGTTAAAGTGAGAGTTGTTTTGAGTATGTTTGGCAGGTTGGAAGATGAGTAGTTTAGTTTTGTTTGGGTTGAGTATTAATTGGGCATTGGATAACCAAGTTTCAACAGAAGAAAAAGCTTCCTGTGTGACTTTTTGCAGTTTGGGTAGGGACTGGGCTGAGCAGATGATGGTTGAGTTATCTGCGTATTGTATGAGTGTGCCATGTTTGGTGGCAGAGGCTAGATTATTGGTGAAAATAGAGAAGAGTAGGGGTCCAAGGATGGCTCCGTGGGGAACCCCTATAGAGACATGTAGTTGGGGAGATATGTCATTCTGCCATACAACGGATTATTGGCAGTCAGACAGGTAACTCTGAAACCAGTTGGTGACTGATTGAGAGAAGGATAGGTTATTGAGGACAGAGATGAGTTGTTTGTGTGGGACCATGTCAAATGCTTTAGGTAGATCTAGGAAAGTAGCAGATGAGAGATAGCCATTGTTTTTATGCTGAAGGATAGTGTTAGTAAAGGAGAGTAAGGCAGTGGTGGTGCTATGGTTTGGTCGGAAACCATGCTGAGTACTGGAAAGGAGGTTGTTAGTAAGGAGGTAGTCTGAGACCTGACAGTGAATGCATCTCTCTAGTATTTTGGAGAGTGGAGAGAGAGAATAGCTATGGGGCAGTAATTGGCTAGTTCTGTGGAGGGGCCACCTTTGTGGAGGGGAATTATATGTGATACTTTCCATATTGTGGGAGCATAACTTTCTGACAGAGATCGGTTAATCAAGATGGATACTGGGTAGGCCAGGGCATCAGCTGCAATTTGTAGGTATTCACTTGGGAGGTTGTCTGCTGCTAATTTGGTGGGCTTAAGTTTAGTTAAGGAGAAAAGGAGAAGGCAGTGGGGAGATTACTAGTCGAATGTGAATGTTGGAGGGGAGGGGAGTTGTGTTGTTTAGCTAATGATAGTATGGTTTGTGTGAAGTGTGTGTTGAATATGGTAGCAATATTTTTGGAGGACTGAGGGATGTTAGGAGGAGGGGTATTGACTTTACCTGGGTGGAGGATGGAGTTTATGTAGGACCAGAATTGTTTGGGGTTGTGTTGAAAGGAGTCTAGGGTAGACTGGTAGTATTGGAATTTGTCCTGTTTTATTAGCTTTTTGACTCTATTGCATAGTTCTAGGAATTTCTGTCTAGTTGAGGGGGTTTTGGTTTTGCGCCAGTGCTCCCAGGCTTTATCCCTGTTTTTCATTTCTGACTTAGTGGTTTTTCTCTAGCCATGGGGAGGGTTGTGCTTTGGTTCTGGAAAGTCTTATGGGGACATGGTAATTAAGGATGCTCAGGAAGGTAGTATTAAAAAATTCAACTGAGTCATCCAGACTGAGGTACTTTAGAGGATGTCAGTTACATTCTTTGAGGGATGAGATGAATGTGAGTGGGTTAAAGTTTAGTTTTTTACGTATTCAACGGTAGATGACAGGTTTATCTTGGTATAGGTATTTTTTGAGTAGAAATGTTGGGGAGTGATCACTGAGGCGATCTGATAAGCAGCCTGTTATATATGACTGGGGGCTCTTACTGACTAGTATCCAATCCAGGGTAGTGTGCTTGCTGGAGTTTTTATTTATCCTGGTTGGTGACTTGACTAGTTGGGTGAAGCCATGAAGGTTTACATGATGGGTTGGATGGTTGCCAGAACAGGACTGCCAGTTAATATTGAAATCACCTAAAATTATAGTTTCTTGGGAGAGATGGTGGGTAGACCAGCTGAAGAGGTTTTCTATTGGAGGGATGTTTTGGCCAGGTGGGAAGTAGCATCCAATTATGTTGATGGTTTTGTTTTGGTTTATTTTGAGATTGGTATATATTATTTCTTCTTTGCCTATTTGTGGAGCTGATGATTTTAAGATCTGGATGTTTAGATGCTGTTTAAATATTGTAGCTACACCGCCTCCTTTCTTGTTTATTTGGTCTACTCTTAGTATGCCGTAACTGGTAGGGAGGATTTGCTCACTGGTAATGTGAGGTTTTAGCCAGGTTTCTGTCAGGATGACTATATCTGGGGAGTACAAGTCTATGGTGGCATGGAGTTCATGGACTTTGTTGGATATATTTCTAATATTTAGGCTTAATAGAAGGAAGGAAGGCTTTCTATTGGCTGTGATATGGGAGAAGTTGTGGTTTCTAGTCTAATTATGAGGACTGGGGTTAGAGACGGTAGGGCCAGTGTTGGGGTGGATGTCTCCACTTAGGGCTAGTTTTGATATGCATGAGGTTATTAGTTTTCTCAGTTTTTGAATGTGTTTGTTTATTAGGGAAACTTTATGATTGTGCTGTGTGGGTAATTGGTATGGTGGGAGGGTTACTATGTTAAGTTGTAGGGATGCTTTATGTTTGAGTAATATAGTTGGTAGAATATGCGGGGGGTGCATAGGGATGGTTCTTGAGTTGGTGGGAGGGGAGCTGAGTGAGGGTGAGACATGAGTGGCGGTGTGAGTAGTAGTACAGTGGTAGTGGTTGAGTGGGGGAATGATGGAGTTTTGGTAGGATGTAAGATATGCAAGGAGAGTGCATGCAGTGAGCATAGGTAAGCTATGCTTGTACATGTTAGCTGAGGAGGAGTGATAGTAGTGGGAAGATGGAGGAGGTAGTGTTGGTTTTAGTGCTGTGGTTGGCTATTGGAAAGATGGGAGGGGTTTGTGAGTGTAATAAAGGTAGGACCACTGTGGGCGGGAGGAAATAGGGGGCAGGGTGGGGGGTGAAGTGGGTAGAGACCCTGTTAGTTGCTCTTATGAGGGGGCTGGAAACAATCAGGTAACAGAGTAAACTGATAAATGAACATATGATAGTGAATGTGGAGACTCAGGAAGGTACCCTGTATTTCCACAAACTATCAGTTAGCTTTGCCTCAGTTTAGGCAGTTTTAATAAGTTCTATGGCAGAGCCAAGCATAAGGTGCTCAAAGGGTGGTTGTAGTTTTAAAAACGGTGCCTGACACAGGTAATATTAATAACTTTGGGATTGGCTTAACGTAATAAACAGGGAAGGGGGTGGGGGAGAACAAGGGTGTGAGCAGGCAGTTCTTTTGTACTGCTGCTAATGAGCCAAAGCAAAGACATTTTTGTGTTTAAGAAACAATCAGAATTGACCAAGGACTGCTCTGAAACTGTAAGTCATTTCTTAACCATTTCTCACGTGGAAAAATAGGATAACCTTGTATCAGTAGGCTACTGTGGTCTCAGTTTAAATTAACAAACCCACAGTATTTATCAGTTATGGATACTATTTGCTAACAGAAGGGAATAAGAGAGAAAATGGAAGATGAGTGTGTGTGTGGGGGGGGGGGGGGGCTGCTTACAAGCCAAAGCAGAGTGCTCTCCAGGGGATAATGAATATTGGCTCAAACAGGTGGACACATACTCAAAGTTAACTTTAGCTGTTTGCAGACAGTTCAGACCCAGACTACGCTTTTCTTATAAGAATGATAAAGGTGGTACCGCAGTTGAATACTTAAGAGTGGTGTTAGGTTCAAAGTTAACTTTAGCTGTTTGCAGACAGTTCAGACCCGGGCTGCGCTTTTCTTATAAGAATTATAAAGGTGGTACCGCAGTTGAATACTTAAGAGTGGTATTAGGTTGGAGAGACACTGAGCTCCTCATGGAGTCTGTAGCTGAGTGGATTGTAGTTTTAAAAATCCATTATGGGATGTAAAGATCAGTTTGTTGTGTCCTTAAATATTTTTGGGATATGAAAATCATACCCAAACATGGGTAATTTACTTTAAAAAACAGACACATTTGTCAAAATGACACCATTGTCCAGACCAAAACTAATGAAGTTGTCTATAGCTTAATAAAATAAAAGCATGATAAACAGGCCAGAGCTTTAAAAAGTCAGTTCTAGCACATCTCATAGCAAAAATAATAAACCATTAAAAAATGTGTACATCAATATATTTATTCCATGGGTCTGGCTGCACCATTAGCACTGACTATCTCGGCCTAATTAAGATGTGTGCTATGATTTACTTCTTAAAGATTTTCCCTAGTTTTGTTTTTATTTTAGCACACAAGACTAAGGCCAATAGTGTTAAACATGATATTGCCTTTAATATATGTTGTTGCACAGAACAGAAAATAGAAAAGCAACATATCCTAACTGAAAATAAAATCAGCTCTGTTTGGGCAGGCTTTCATCTTACACTGTAGTCTCTTCAAAATGGTTTGAGAACACAGCAGTGTAGTACAAAATGCTTGAATATGTTATTTTGTATAGTTTTGGTGAGCCATTTTATTTTGTTTTATTGCTCAGGTAAGGTGAGTAGCAGGCTTATAAGCATTCATGGTTGCCAAGGGTAGCGATTGTAAAAGTTACATATCTACATTCCAGTGTGGATACTTCCACTAGATATAAAGTGCTCTGATGCATCACTATTTCAACTCAAATTAGCTGTATGGGGGTGCTGCTGATTTTAACAATTTTACATGACTTTACCCCAGTATGTCTCCAAACCTTACTGCCTAATCTTTGCAGGGACAATAGCATATCCAAGATACAGTAAGCAGTAATAGTAAGTTTTACTGCAGACCTAATACCATTAGAACATGCATCAGAAGGAAGGCTTCTAAGCCATCCTGTCAACATCATTTCTTATGTGTGATTTAATCCCATGCTGGGAAACAAAACTTCTACCAGAAAAGAAAAGCTAACTATCAAAATATTCATTTCCCACAATTCAAAACTAAGGCACAACAAGGTAAGCAATTCACAAAATATTGTAGTCAATCATATGTCAGCAGCCTGAGTACTATACCAATTACAATGAGCCTGGGTAATATCTCATTAATATTCATATGCATCTGTACTTGCTTGCTGTTAATTGCCACAGTGAAGCACTAGAGTCTTCATCTCTATTATACTATGTGCTCACAATGGGATCTAGCCTAGTACCTATTCAATAAATGAATGGTGTGTTATGATACGACATGGTACAGCACTGTACAGTATGGTATCGTGTGGCATGATATAGTATGGTAAAGTATGATACAACATTTTATGGCATAGCATGGCATAACACAGTATAGAACAGAAGAGTGTGGTATGGTATGGTAGAGCATAGTACAGTATGGCATGGTGTGGCATGGTATGGAATGGTATGGTATGGTTTGAAATAGTGCTCTGGTGCATCATTATTTCAATCCAAATTAGCTGTATGGAGGTGTTGCTGATTTTTCTAGTTTTACATAACATTATCCTAGTGTAATATGGTATGGTATGACATGGTATAGTATGGTATGGAGTGGTATGGTATGCAGTGGAATGGTATGATATGGAATGGAGTGCTATAGTATGGTATGGTATGGTATGATGTGCTGTATAATATGGCATGGTATGATGTGGTGTGGAATTGTATAGTATGGTATGGTATGATATGGTATGGTATGGCTTGGTATGGTATGGTATGGTACAGCATAGTATGGTATGCTATGGAATGGCATGGTATGGTAAGGTTTAAATTGTGCTCTGCTACATCACTATGTCAATCTAAATTAGCTGTATGGAGGTGCTGCTGATTTTTCCAGTTTTACATAACTTTATCCCAGTGTGATATGGTAAGGTATGACATGGTATAGTATGGCATGGAGTGGTATGGTATGATATAATGTGGTGCTGTATGGTGTGGTGTAGAATGGTATAGTATGGTATCTTATGGTATGGTATGGTATAGTATGGTATGGTATGGTATGGTATAGTATGGTATAGTATAGTACGTAACGGTATAGTGTAGTGAAGTATGGTATAGTATGGCATGCTATGGTATGGTGTGGTGTGGTATGATATGGTATGGTGTGGTGTGGAAAGGCATAGTATGGTATGGTATGGAATGGCATGGGTTGGTATAGTGTGGCATAGTATGATATGGTACAGAATGGTACAATATGGTATGGTATGTATGGCAAGAAATTGTATGGTATGGTATGATATGGTATGGTATGGTATGAGATGGGATGATGTGGTATGGTGTGGTATGGTATGGAATGGTATAGTATGGTATGGTATGGTATGGTATGGTACAATATGGTATGGTGTGCATACCTCTCTACTGTACAGATTTTTGCAGAATGCCCACATTTTTTGCCTTATATTTTTGATGCGCTCCTCCTAAAAATCTGTATTTTTTTGGCAAATAGCTGTGGATTGAAGTACTTAAATAAAGACAAGCATTTGAGTTTAAGACTCCACATCCTTCAGAAAATTCATGCTAATGCAAAACCTATTATTCTATCAACTTTCTAAGTTTGTAAGAGCAATATTTAAAATCTGTCCCTATTTGTCCCCAATCATTTTAGGCTTTGTCCAGATTTTTTGCTCTAAGATGTTGAGAGGTATGATGGTGTGTCATGGTATGGAATGATATGGTATGGAATGGCATGATATGGTATGGTATGGTACGGAACGGTATAGTATGATATGGTATGGTATGGTGCTGTATAATATGATATGGTATGGTATGGTATGGTTTGGAATGGTATAGTATGGTATGGCATGGCATGGCATGGCATGGCATGGTATGGTATGGTATGGTATGGTATGGTATGGTATGGTATGGAATGGTATGGCATCGCACAGTACAGTATGCTATGGAATGGAATAGTATGGTAAGGTTTGAAATAGTGCTCTGGTACATCACTATTTCAATCCAAATTAGCTGTATGGAGGTGCTGCTGATTTTTCCAGTTTTACATAACTTTTTCCCAGTGTGATATGGTAAGGTATGACATGGTATAGTATGGTATGGAGTGGTATGGTATGCAGTGGAATGGTATGATATGGAATAGAATGCTATAGTATGGCATGGTATGGTATAATGTTGTGCTGTATGGTGTAGTGTGGTATGGCATGGCATGGTATGGTATGGTATGGTATGGTATGGTATGGTAGGGTAGGGTATGGTATGGTATGGAACAGTATGGCATGGTATAGTGTGGTAAAGCATGGTATGGTATAGTATAGCATGGATTGGTATAGTATGGCATGGTATGGTATGGTGTGGCGCGGTATGATATGGTATGGTATCATATGGTATCATATGTATGGTGTGGTGTGGAATGGTATAGTATGGTATGGTATGGAATGGAATGGTATTTGATGGTACAGTATGGCATGGTACGGTATAGTATGGAATGGTATGGTATGGTGTGGTATGATATGGCAAGAAATGGTATGGTATAGTATGATATGGTATGAAATAGAATGGTGCAGTACGGTATGGTATGGTATGGTATGGTATGGTATGGTATGGTACAGTATGGTATGGAATGGTATTGTGTGGTACAATATGGTATGGTGTGTCATAGTATGGAATGGTATGGTACAGAATGGTATAGTATAGCATGGTATGGCATGGTACGGTATGGTATGGTATGGTATGTGTGACACCCCTGTACTGGCTCAGTAATCAAGGATCCTCAATCCTCACCACTAACACCAGTGAGGGACATGCACATTGGGAGGATTACAAGTACACACAAAATAAAGTACAATTTCCATTAAGAGCACGCATAGATCACAGTCAGTCTGGGGTTGGTTTCTCCCTCTCTCTCTCTCTCCAGATCTCCAGTAAGACTCCCCACTGGCACAGCTATAGGGTTAAAATCTCAGCCGAGTGGTCAAGCCAAAACCTCCAGCACCCTCTCTGTCCAACCAGTGCTTCGTGTCCCTGCCCAAGTAACTGACACACACTTTGAGATCTGATTTATATACAAATACATAGACACTCCTAGAGAAGACTGGCACAGGTTTACTAGCTATGCCCCCTTCTCTCCAGACTATAAGGTAGTATCAACTACCACCAACCATCCTTTATCAGCTACTATAAGGCCCTTCCCAAAGGGTGACCAATTCTATGTGTAATGTTATTGTTATCCAAATAGTAAGTGTGACCAAGACTCTGTGTAAAAAATACTTATCTCTCAGAAATTTTGCCTGGAACTGGAAGTCGTAAAACAGTTAAATACTTTTACCTTTGAAACCTGTAATTATTTCTGTTTCCAGACAATAGAAAGGATCCTCTAGCTGTAGACATCTTGTCTCTTTGCATTAACTAACTTTATAGCACAGTCGTAAACAATTTCAACTTATTTTCTCAGAGTTTTACAAGTTAACTTTGTATTTTCCAACTTCTACAATGAAAACATACATTTGCCCAGGTATATACATTTCTGTTCTTTTCCAGTAGGGTACACTGTGGTTACATTCTTGAAGCTCAGTACATAACATACAGTTTTCTTTCATCTGTAAGACAAGCATACAAACCATATTACTGTTCACAAATAACATAGAATTATTTACAAAATTACAGCTAGCTTGGCTGGTAGACTTTACAATATGGAATAGTGCAATATAGTATGGAATGGTATGGTATGGAATGGTATAGTATGGAATGGTATAGTATGGCATGGTATGGTATGGTGTGGTATAATATGGTATGATGTGTCATGGTATGGAATGGTATGGCATGGTATGGTATAGTATGGCATGGTATGGTATGGTATGATATGGAATAGTGTGATGTAGTATGGAATGGTATGAAATGGTATGGTATGGTGTGGTACAGCATGGTATGTTGTGGTATGGTATGGTATGGATTGGTATAGTATGGCATGGTATGGTATGTATGGCATGAAATGGTATGGTATGGTAGGGTATGTTATGGTATGAGATGGAATGGTATGGTATGGTATGGTATGGTGTGGTATGGAATGGTATAGAATGGCATGGTATGGTATGGAATAGTGTGATATAGTATGGAATGGTATGGTTTGGTATGGTATGGTATAGTATGGTAATGATCTCTAGGGTGAGGGTAATGAGTTTTGGGGTTGATAGAAATGAGCCATGATGAGTTTCAATATGATGGTAGTGAGTTTTGGAAACAGGACAGTGAGCTATAGCATTTGGCCTAGTGAACTATGATATTGAAAGTAGTTAGCTGAGCTAGTACTGTAATGAGCTCCAGGATGGTGATACTGAACTGCTGACAGAGGGCAGTGAGCTAAGAGAAGGGATGGTGCAGTATGACAGCAATAGTTGTCTGCTGTGGGGGAAGGTAGTGATTTGTGGGACAAGAAGGGTACCACATTTTGTAGGACATAGGTAGGAACTCTGAGTCAAGGTAATTGCAATGTTTGCTATAGCTTTTGGGGACAGCCATTGAAAACTCTAGTACTCGACTGGATAGTCAATGAAAAAGTGAATTCCATATTGATAATTGGTTGGTTAATCACTGAAAAAGGTATTTCTCTCACTGCATTGCAAATAACAGTATGTACTTATTGACGCTTATGAATATTAATGAGCTGTCACCCCTGGCTCACTGTGATTAGTACAGCACTCTGGTTGCTTATTTATGATTGATTTTTTTTTCTGAAATGCTTACCATGCTGTGTCTTGGATCTAAAATCTGGAAAACATTTTCCTAAGTAAGTGCATACAGCATATTTATTTAACTCAAGTATGCCAATTTCAGTTGCATTACATAATTAGTTTAAGCACATTTCAAAGGCAGTGTCTTGGGCTCTGTGCTTTTATTCAGTATGCTATCAATTATCTGACAAAGTCAAATCTGTATATTTCAGTCTTCACTTTTGGGGAGAGAGCAGTGATACAATGAGGTGAGAGAAGTGATGTAGTGCGACGGTAACGGAGGGTAATAAGGGATTTTGTACAATGGGTTGAGTTCTCTTTAAACAAGGGACCAGTTTGTCAGAACTTGCCAATAAAAAAAGTAAACATTATGTCATAAATGAAGGGAGCAAACATCATTTTATACAATGCAGCTTACTTAACATAACACCCGCTATAGTCATAAAGCGTCATGGAAAGTGTGGGATTTTCAATAAAATGGTGTCAAAGTTAAACAGGAGTCATCAAAATACACAGTTAGCATAGTAAATTGTAGAGTAAAGATAATAAACGGTATATTTTTGAACTATGTGGGGCAGGTCCATTGATTATGGAACTATGCATGATTATATTTCTAAATATCAAGGTTTTATCCATTGACTTTATACCTTTAACAACAGCATTCCAAAGAACTGGAAGGTAGAAGCAAAACATTCTGTCATCATTACTGCTTTCACTGGTGCTCTAAAGAAATGCCCCTGGGGATCTTAATGTACTGGTGAACTTATACCTTCTTACAGAAATGTTAATAAAATGGGTTTGTGATACAAAACAAAATGACTGTAGTATGAATTCTACTTCTTGAAGCAAATAGTACAACATGGTATTCTTGCAAAACTTCTGAGAGTATATTGTTCTGTAGGAGATTTTGCCTTTATACAGAGGTAGGGGGCTTTGCTCCTTGCACCATGTAACTTGCATTCCCATCTCTATTATTACTGCATTGTGGATGAAAAATCTTTTCCCATAGACAATATCACATCACTCAGGCAATTTTGTATGTGTATATTTTGCAAACGTTTTCACTCCACTGTACTTGACAAAAAGGCAGGTGTCTGTAAAATATATAAAACATTTAGTTACTTTGCACAAGTAATGCTGTCTTGTTTTAAGGAATAAATCATTGCTTTCTCCACGGGCTGTCCTGAATATATTTTATGACCTTGCTGCAAGACAGCCCATGTTTGGATATGTGGCCTTTTAATAAGTTAGCATATAAAATGGATTCCAAAATAAGTCCAGTTAAATATAAAACAGGTAGTTGTTTACATCAAAGATTTTGGAGATGGTAGTTAAGTCTGCATAGTCAGCCTGAAAGTTGGCTTTCTTTTTTTTAATGATTACTGAAGACTGTGATCAACTCATAGATGCAGATATTAAGCAGTGCTCAAGATGAAAATTATGAGTGCTGTAGTTTGACCATTTTCTTTTACATCATTAACTCTGACTTTGATAGTTAAAAATTGGGTCATAATCCTTTCCTCAAGTTTCCAGTGATCTATACCATGACTGCATTGATGTTAGTATGAGTGATGGTACGATAACTGCACTCTTGACCAATGTATGTAATCTGTATTTTAAATCAGTTTGATATCTAAGCAGCGACATTGCTTTTCATGAATATATACATTTTATAATGAAGGGCTGAAAATAAACACCTTTACAAATAATGAAACAATTGGATAAATTACAGTCCCACCATTCACATCGATTCCTGCCCTGTCCTGTAAATATTTTTTCAATGCTAACAGTGTTGCTGTGTTGACATCTAGAACAGTAAGTTTCTGAAGAGGTAAGGAGTGGCTAATCTTGTTGAATATCTTGTCGACATTTCAGATACAGAGTAGGGACATATCTTTGATTATTTTGTGACTAATTTGTTGACTAATAACTTTTCTAAGTGAGAAAAAACAGCATGTGCAGGTTGTTGGGTGGCAGTACCAGGAAGTCCACCTAGATCTAATGTTATACACATACCAGCTTTTCTATAACTTTTACTAGTTGACAGAGGAAAGAGAGCAGGGTACTTAGTAAGTTAGCGACACCCCTTCATGTAAAGGAAAGATGACAGCCATACCACTCAACCTCTTAAAGCAAGAAATCTGGACAACGCCATAAATAATGGGGGGAACAAATGCCCAAAAATAGGGATGATTTTTAAATATTACTCTTACAAACTTAGGAAGTTGATAGAATAACAGGTTTTGCATTAGTGTGAATTTTTGAAAGAGTTTGAAGTCTGAAACTCAAATGTCTGTCGTTATATTTTTACTTCAGTCTTTAATGATTTGCCACTGATTTGCCAGAAAACCACACTTTTATGAAAAATGTACCAAAAATATGAGGAAAAAATCTGGGCATTCTGAGAAAATCTGTACAGTTGAGTGGTATGATTACAGCTTCCTCCCTTGCGTGCCCCAGTGGCCCTATGTATTTGGCTGTTGATTGCAGTGACATGCATGCCTCAATGACCCTGTGCATGTGATTGCTGACTGTGTGCAGTTATATGCACACCTCAGTGGCCCTGTGCTTTAGACTGCTGACTGTTTACAGTCACATGCATCCTTCAGTGGCCCTGTGCATGTGACTGCTGATTGTCTGCCCATCCCTCTTAATACTACTGTAGCTCATACATGAGGCATCTACTACAGGGTACCTCTGCAGTGGCAAAACCCATCATCTTCCACCCAACAATAAAGACCCACTGACTGAATTCATGTACTCCAACCTAGGTCTCCTGGGTCACAACCAGGTTTCCATCTCTTTACATAAGCTGAGGATTTTCTTAATTCTCTTTCATTATTCTTTTAATGCTGCATAATTCTTTTTAGATTATGAAACTCTGATCAATTTTACATATTAGTACTTCTGTTTTCATTTACAATAAGATTCCTTGAGTCAAGCCCCCCCCCCCCCTATGGATTACACCTGCAATTTGTCTGAAATGAAACTTTGCTTTGTACTTCAAAATTGATACTTTCTCCTTTAAGATTATAGACTTGTTTTCTTTCCTTACTCTTATACTCCAGGCATGGCAGAGAGATCACTGCTCTACCCAAATTAATAAACAAAAACTAAACAAAATATAACAACAGACAGCTTATAAAGTCCTGCTTAAAGCTGCTGGTGAAATATAAGATAATACATGTGTCAGATACCTGTGTTTCAGCATGTCCCCGAAACAAGAAAGACTGCTAATATACACCGTGTACATTATACAGAGTTGGATCTAAGGCTCAGAAGTAAGTGGGACTGATTCTAGTGTGCTGAGGTTTGTTATTTGACTAAACAAAGTGATAACTGTGTAAAGTCTAGGTGCTGAAACCTTATGCACATACCCAAAAGACAACCTGCCAGAACCTTCAAGCTGCAACTGACAACCAAGAAAAAAAAAGTTCTGCTATTTTTAGAGTAAGGAAAATGCATAGGATGATTTCACTAAAGTTATCTCTCTCTCTCTCTCTTGATCCCATATCATTGAAAAGATGCTAAAGAGTGTTATTAAAGCACATAGTCATGTTGTGACAAACATGAAATAACATATAGGCCACAAGTTGTGGCCTGCAAACTCTTAAGTGCTCTCCAAAACTGAGAATAGTGTCTGCATCTCCTAACTCAGATTGTAACAAAGTCTCAGTCCACAGACATACTGGGCCAGATTCCAAAAAAGTTGCTTTCAGTACTGTCTGCCCTTATTCTGAAAGACTTGCTCTCAGCTGAAGTGACTTACATAGGTGTAAGGCCTATCTATAAACAGACTTAGACCAGGGGCCAGATTCCAAAAAAAAACCTGCTCTTAGTGTAAGTGGTCATTTAACACTGAAAGCAATTCTTTTGGAATGGGGCCCAGAGTCTGATAACAAGAGATGTGAACCCATGGCTAGAGAGACATACCACACGCATCGTACTACATTTTAGGTCTTGGGAAAACCTTCGGATCTGAGAAAACTCAACATAAACTTCCTGCAAGATAAACAAAATTAGACCTGACTGATTCATTGTAAAACAGGTGCAAGGAATAACCACTAAGACAGACTGACCAAAAAAGTGCTTAAACTAAAAAATCCATCATGTTATAAAAGTTATTTTTACATTAGCTATATTTAGAAAGGGAAGACTAGATGCTTTCATGCTGATTCATAATCAGCTGTTGCCAAGGAGAGGTGCAATACAATGTAACAGAAAATACTTTTTCAGCAACAGAGCATCAAAGATCTGTGGGTTAAGAGTCACTTTTCTAGAGCTTATCACTGCCTTTACTGTACAATGAGTCATGGGATAGGAAGCATACCAAAGTTGTTCAACACGTCTGAAAGGAGCAGTGAATTTCCCTAACTCATGAATATTATTTGTTTCTTAATGCACAGCTTTCTGCACATGGGCATGCAGTTTTAATTCTGTTTTGTAAAACTATTTGCAGGGAGTTATTATGAAATCCAGGTCTAGTAATGGCATTCTTATACTATGGCATTATCAGAAAATTTATATATAATTTATTAGACCATGAAGGGAAAATCCCCCGCATAATTAGGAAAATGGTGTAACTCAGTAGGACAATGAAAGTTCTAGTTGGCAATCATTCCATTAACAATTCACAGACAGAACATTCAATACTAAAGTGTAAAGTTCCGCATAGCTTTAAAAAAAAAAAAGATTAACATATTATAATATTAAGAAAGTGTAGAAGGAAGCAACACATGGGTTAGCCACTTTAGTTACCGCATCCTTCTAGGAAATCTAGGGCAGCTGGTAAGATTTACAAGTACTCTTACAGATAACATTGCTGCATAGTTCTGAGACTCCAGTCTTACCTGTGGCACAGAACAGAATATGGGAAGGTGGACAGACGTTGGGGGGACATAAGCTGTGGTGTCCTGTATGGAAGCCACACGTGTGCCTATTTTATTTATTTATAGTACTGTTTTTTTTTTATATATCCTTATATTTCTACTGAGTCTGTTCCTGTTGTTGTTGTTGTATTTGTTCTGTTTCTGCTGTAAAAAGCTTTCAATGTTTTATTTATTTATTTTTAGTATCTTATTTTGATTGTTATTTTTGCTATTTAAGTTTTTATTAATTTAATCTTTCTTCCTTCTCTAAACTGTCACTCTTATTGTAGAAGCCTAAGTATCGAAGTATCGTGCAGTGATACACACTTTTTCCTCTGTGTATGATCTGTATGACAATACAGTTTAGTTTGACTTTGACTCTGAAATGTGAAAGCTGTACAGGATGCCAGAGAAAGCAAGGCCAAGCCAATGCAGATAATATTAATAGTCCAGACTGTCACAATCACCTAAATACTAAGCAACATCGAAACTTGGCATCCTTGGTACTTTCAACACAGAAACAATATATATAAACGAGAAAACAATGTTTCTGCATTCTAAACAAGAATAATCTGGAGTCATGCTGTAATAAAAAAATCCAGGGCAGGATCATGGGAGATTATTGTGGGATGTACTTCTTCCGGGCCAGAACATTTGATCCCTTCAGTTTTCCCATAGTCAGAACCAGACCTAACTATTTAGGACCAAATCCCATTTTAACCCCAAAATCTGACATTGATTATTTCCGTATTTTAGTATGCAAGGAATAAAGTCATGCTAAATAGGAAAATTATTATTTTAATTTATTCAACATAGACGTCCTAACAGGGAGTAAGTCACCTGCTAATTCACTGCTGGAATAATCTCAAAGTAAGCTTTAGTTGACATTTAGTGCAATAACCCTTAGCATCCCACCTCACCCCTTACCCCCATTTTGCAAAAAAATGAACCCTACAAATAAAATGGAATGACAGCAACATTTGCTTAATGAAGATAAGAAAATTCCTGATTGGTAGCCTTACTTAAAACTATCCTGAATAAACATTTTCACTGGAGCACATTGATCTGCCCAGTTACCCCTCTGCATTGAGGTAGAGGATTTTTATTTCACCGCTGAGTGCAAGTGATGATATCTGTTAAAGGATTTATGTAATTTATCACAGCACTATTAAACATAATGACTCCGACTGTTGCAATCATGGCAAATTTGATGTATATCAGCAGTCATTTTAGATACTGTATATCACATCAGTCACATCATTCAAGTAAGTTAATATAAGCATAGCTCAACATTTCCTGTTACTGTACCATCACTGATGTAGGTAAACAGTTTATTAGGTACCTAAAAAATAAACAATGTCCGAAACAAATATTTAGTTCCAAGTGACATTTATTTCTGATTACTATCCATTTCCTGGTTATTAAATGCACCTGTGGCAGTCTACATACTCAACAATAAAAGGGCAAGCACATGCTCAGACTCACATAAAGAGAACAGTACCCACAGACCAAGAAACATTAAGAGTAGACTTGAAACACAAAATATCCAAAGTGTAATAGAAATAATCTGTGGTGAATGGGGTGGGAATTATTGTCGGAGTTACATCTTCCTGGCAAAGTATTTGATTCCTCTAGCTTTGTCTTATGGGTCAAATAGGCCATTTGGATGTAAATCCCACAGGAGCCTCCACAAACACCGTGAAATAGTGCTGTATTTATAAAACTTTCACCAGTCTGCTTTTATTTCCAGTATTATCATGATGTACAACACTGGAGCTCCTTGTCAACCAAAATGGTATATTAAGGATATGTGGCTTAAAAATGGGGCATCTAATTCATGATGCCACCACGTACAGATGAAGGTGCTACTTTTCAACATACAGAGTTATTGGAGGATGGAATCTTGCTTCACATTATGATGTCACTCATTCAGGAAACACTGACATCAGTAATATCTTCTACACCCCAATTCCCTGAGTTAAATTTAAAACTAACTGCAAGGCTGCATTTGGGGTTAGTAAAATGCTTACAAATCTGTGTACTTTACTTTGCAGTCATGTTGAATTTGAGTGCTCTGTACCCGGTCATACTCATTCAAGTAGCAGTATGTCTATATGATCAGGTTAATATTCACTAAATTCAGAATCCAATGTGAAAATATTAATAGTAAATGTATACATTACCAAGAGGTCTCTCAAGAACTTGGAAAAAAATGCACAGCACAAGGCCTAACCAAAAACTAACTTTTTTTTTTTGGAAAAAACACATTTATGTCCATTTGCATTAACAAACCTGGCATGCTTATGGCCAAGTCTAACGGAAACCAGGCCTAAAAAAATATGAATGACTTTACTAACTTACTATGAAACATTGCTACTGTTTTTTTTCAACTGAACAAATGTAAGGTATATGTAAATAACACATTATAAGATAAACAGTTTATCAGATGAATCACTGGGTAGAATACTAAACATTCTGTGACTCATTTCGTGGTTTCATGTTTACCCATTCAGTCTCCACGATTCATAACTGCTTTCTGTTGTCATCTAATTTTGAGTTTTGTGCTGCAAGATGTCGGGAGTTGCCATAATGGTTAGGGAAGGTGTTTACCTTACAACCACAAGGTACAGGGTCTGAGTCTCAACTTTGGAAAGCATTCCTGTACTTAAAAAGTCCCTGGGGTCATTACTCTAATAATCGCCTGTAAAAGTCTTATATACTATATTTAATAGTTTTCCATCCCCAGCACAGTCAATTGGAAAACTTTAACAAAGGTAATTTTTCAAACTCTGTTTTTATGTTTGAATATGTATAGGTTGTTGTTGTTTGTCTTTTCGGCTTTTCCCGGTTAGGGGTCACCACAGCGGAACTCTGGTCCGCTAATGATTGGCAGTCGATTTTTTTTATGGTGCCGAGTTGCCAGCCCGACACCCAACCTTCAGCGAAGGCACGCCCATTCACGCATGTCTTTCGGAGGCCACTCGACCGCGGGGAGGACAAGCAGACTCCACACAGAAGGCACTCCCCGCACACTAGCTGAGAATCGAACGGGAGAACCTCTTGCTGTGAGGCAACAACGCAACCGCTGTACCACTGCGGCTTATCTTATACACATATACATACATACATATATACTATATATATATATATATATATACATATATATACATATATATATATATATATATATATATATATATATATATATATATATATGTATATATAAATACACACACACACACACACACACACACACACACACACACACACACATACATGCATACATACACAATATATACACACAAACGCATGTCTATATGCATGGTTTCACTTCAGAATCTCAAATTAGTGAAAAGTCGAACTTCATATGGTCGAGACCATATGATTGAGTTTTCAGAAACTCAAAATCCCGAAGTGAAATAAAAAAAAAATACCCAAAGACATAGTTTCTGCAGGGGGACAAGCCTCCCTGCACCCCCCCACCTCCCTACTTAAATATACCAACTCCGAGATCACGCTACAGTGGGGAAAAGGGAAATCTCCTGTTCCACTCTGTATGCAGAAGCGCAGAACATGAGATTTCCTGTTTTCTCGCAAGATGGTACATTTAAGTAGGGAGGGTGCAGCAGGGCTTTCCCCCCTGCAGAAACAATGCCTTTGTTTGTTTTTTTTATTTCACTTCAGGATTTCGAGTTTTTGAAGACTTGATCATATGGTCTCGACCATATGAAGTTCGAGTTTTCAGTAATTTGAGATTCTGAAGTGAAACCATATGTGTGTGTGTGTGTGTGTATATATATATATATATATATATATATATATATATATATATATATATATAAGGTCAGGTCGCGCACCACTCTAGGGCTTAACTGGTTTGTCTTTTTCCAAATATCAGAGCGTAATTGCCACATTCCATCCACTACATATCTATTATATATCTCTGTGGGTATACTGGCAATTGTCAAATCAATGAAACATCAACATCACTAACATATGAACATTAAAACTGACAAACAATCTTTGTCACACTTCTGCACATGCTCTGAAGTTATTCCTCAAACCATGCACGTATTAAAACAGTGTTTTGTGGGGGGGCAAGACCACCTGCACTCCCATTTGGGGTCTGTGCCTTGCACATCCTCTAATAATTATTTATTCCAACTCTGAGATCACACAATCCCCAACAAGAGGGATTGTGCAGTCTTGTACAACTACCAACCATCTGTTTTCTTGACTAAACTGTGATAATAAAACACAGGTTGATTTAAACTTCAGTTGACTACTTCCACGTAACACATCTCTATATCAGACTGTGCATGTGTGTGCGTGAGTGTATGTGCATCTGAAAGTTATTTTTGTGGAAATGAAAAGCATAATTTTCTCATTATTGACAACTAATTGGGATTGTGCAATTTTGCACAATTGTTGGCCATCTGTTTTGTTGAGCAAAGTGTGTTGACAAAACAGAGGTCAATTTAAACTTCAGTTAACTACCTCCACATAACCCATCTGTATATCAACCCTGGGAGGGGAGGTTATTTTCTGAAAAACTGAAAAGCATAATTGTCCCATTATTGAGAAGTATGTTATGTTTTAATCACATCATTTAAGTGCAGTTAGGTGTGTGTGTGTGTGTGTGTGTGTGTGTGTGTGTGTGTGTGTGTGTGTGTGTGTAGGAGGGGTTGGAAGGCTGTGTAATCACTGGGTTATCACTTGCCTTTTGTTACCAGTGAGATGGATAAGGTTGTGCCCTTAAGTGTATATGCCTGAGTCAGTGTGTTCATATTCAGACTCCCTTAGACTCAAACCTGGCACTGGTTTTAGCTGAGAAGCAGACAAGAAGGTAACTCTGCCTATTCATTGTGCAGCACATGACCTTAATGGCTTGGTATGTGGCATATGCGAGACAGATCTGTGACGTAAGACTGTGAAGTGTTTCTTGGCTACACTGAAAGTTTGGTAAGAAGTACGTACCATTACAGTAATCATTTCTTTAAAGTCAGGTTTATTTCATTTTTTCATCCAGACAGTAGCAGAAAGCCAGGAAACACTCTTATTTGGAAAATAGGTAGGTGCAGGGTTCAATATTCAGAAAATAAAACCATGGAGTCCAACTGTATGTAACTTAGAAAGGGCAGACAATGAAAAAGAGTTATGTGTATATGTCAAAAATAAATTAACTTTCAGACAGCTTTGCTTTTCTACTGCATTCAAGACAAGACACAGCATATATTTTTCTATGATACATAAAATTAAACAATGAAAAAGTTATCATTATTTCTTGATAATAACTTCCCCAGTACAAAGCTGCCTTTTATGTTCATCAACAGAATATCTCCCAGCCACAGAGAAAAGTATAAATTATATAAAAATGTGAGACAGACAGACAAGTGAATGTGAGTGAAGGAATAGAACATAAAACTGTTAGAAAAGACTGAAAAAGGTTAAATCCATTCTTTTTTTGCATTATAGAAAACTAAGAAAACTATAGAAAAAAGATGTTTGCTTTTCTTTGCCTTGTATTTTTATACACTATTGTATAATTTAATGCTTTTGCATTATTTTATACTATTGTTAACTTGTATTCATGTAAGTGAAGCATTTCTCCCCAGGCCTCCACTGAAAAAGGGCCTTAGCTCAGTCGGACTATCCCGGTCCACAAATGTCAAATAAATAAATAATAAATAACTAAACTTAGAGAGAGTTTGATATTCTCTATAAAAGCAAACTAGGTCAATGTTTAAGAAAAAATTGGATCTAATAAAGGACACTTCCAAATTAAGTCTGCCAACAGTTAATTACAAATTTAATGGTGAGAATTACAGAACAAGTCAAAGAGATGGGTAACTTAATTAAACAGTAGTGGTAAAATGGAATAGGTTATAGAAAAGAGAGGCAAACATGCATTTATGCTGAGCCTAAATAGATATATGCCAGAAAGGTAGTTCAAAATGTGCTAGTAGGAGCAGTAAAGGCTTAAAGTAGATCAACCCTTATAGCTATCTGCTGTCTAATCAAGTACAAATCCTCTACTAAAATATTTATCTAAAGCACCTTACTGAGGCCACCCTGAGAAACTGGAGTCTCCACAGACAGTGGGGCATTACTTAGTGAATGGGGTAGGTATAAGGAGCATTATTTTAACTACTAATATTAGTGAATAAATCTGTTACAGGATGTGAAGATGCATTGCCTCCTTCCACATTTTAATTATGAGATCATACGGTGCAGACATCACTTTAACAAGCTCTATGGCACTCTGCAAGAAGACAGTTTTTATCAACTATCTTTTGTTCCCAAAAAATGTATGACCTTTACCCAGGTGCATCTTAATGACTCAGAAGAAATGAGCAAAAAAGCAAATGTACACCATTTATACCCATCAGAAGTTGAAGATTACAGTGCCAAAAAATGTGCCTGTTCTGTAAAGGCCAGTAGATATTTTACCTAAAAGACTGTGATCCTTCTGTTTACTTTAATTGTCCATTATGGAGAAACACGTGGTTTTTGTGAGTTCCATGTGAAGTACAGTAACAGTAAAATAGAATATCGTGATCTCTTTAATCAACAAATGAGGATATTTTTGTTTACTAGTGTACCAGATCATTGCTTAAGATGTATTGTATTGGTGTATTTTCACACTTTCCACAGAATATTGTCATACGTTAGGTAGTTACTAGGCATGCAGTACAGCCCAAATTCCCAGTAGCCTCAAAGCACTGTCTGGTTAAGCAACTTGCTCAAGGTCACATAATAGGGAAAGGAAGGCTGAGGGAATCAAACTTTGTACCACAGGAAGTAGCTCATTAACAAATCATAGCCTTAATCCTCTGTACTTTGTTTTTAATATAAAGAATTTTTGCCTAAGCGTTTCTGTTTTACTTAGTGTAGTAGTGTCTTTATTTTTTCCTGCAGTGAAGTGGTGTGAATATGGCATGTGGACAGCTGTTTTATTTCTAATATAAGAGAGCTTTCAATATATGTGATTTACTAATTAAAAATAAAACAACTTCTCAGACTCTTTAATTGGAAGGGTAACATTAGCACTGTATTTATTTATTCATCACGTAACATGAAATAAGCATTGTTTTATTTCACTTGTACCACTACTTTACTTGCATCTAAAGTGATGAAGCATTTATAGGGAAACAAATGTGAGGTTGTTTGTGTTACAGGATTGCTGAACATATTTATGACATCAAGAAGAGAAATAATAAGTTACCCGTGCGAAACATGTTAATATTGGTATAAATTAATCAGTTTAATTTACAAGGTATATATAAGTTCTGTGATAAAGATAACTATGGAGGCAAGTCAAATAAGCTAGTGGCTCTGGTCTTCATGAAACATTTTCATTAGTTTCAGTTCTAAAGGAAGCACCAATACACTGGCTTCATTCATTCAATCAGATGTTTTTATTTGTTATTTTGAATGTGTGCTTGCATCAGCTTCATTATTTGAAATTCTTGTTTTATGCTTTGTTTGTCTTTCAAAAGGCACTCATTGTACTTTAATCAAAGATTGTTGTTTATTTTGATGTGACTTTTTTATTTGCGTGTGTTTTTTAATAAGATTATATTGGAAAAGGGAACAAGCTATTTTATGTTTATTCCCCTCTGCTGTTTCCCTGTATTTGGAACCCCTAATACAACATATTGGAAATTCTTGTCTCTGGCAATATAACTGGAAAGAGGTGGCACTTAAGTTATTTTTATATATTTTTCAAACCCTGAAGAAGACCTACAAAATTAATTCATAAAATGTTTTGGCATGAATTCCAACTTTTTGCACCACAGCATGTCATTCCTTCAATGCCATGACGCATTGCCCTTTTTTCAGCAAATGTTAGCCCATCTTTATTAAATTGTAATAAAAACACTCAGACTAATATGATGTCCTTTAATATGAATATAGTTAGATCTCTAAGGAAGAATACACTGCTCTCCACAAGGCTATCAAGGCAATAAAATAGACCACCTCTGACTAGTAGGCAGACTATTTTTAAAACTATTTGATAATTATGTACTTACTAATAATTGCAATCTATTTTACTTTGGTCACAGTCTCCAAGAAGACCCTTAGTTAGAGTCATGAGTTTTTATTTATAACACTGACCGTTAAATATTAAGCATGGCTAACTGAATAACTCACAGAATTATCAGATATACATTAGAATCATGCCGCCAATACTTAAATATTATGAGATCCATTAAGGGATTATTTTGCATGGTAAGAGCAGACCTTGGGGTAACTAAAACTATAGGAGTGGCCTTTACAAGACTAGCCATAGGATTACCCTGGCATCATGTCACCTGACCTTAGTTTCCAGTGCCCCTGTTGAGTAGAGCCACTGGAGTTAACCCCGGGGTGAATTTTCTATTTCCCATCCACTCATCAAGATTTCTCTTGAAGAGGGTCAGCGAGGTGCTCTGCTTGACATGTATGGGAGGTCTATTCCATAGCATGGGCAGTCTCTGGGTTATGAACCTGTCCCTCCAGTACATTCTGTTGATTGTGGTAATGAGGTTGAGGTCTCTGGAGCGTGTGGTGCAGAGGGCTTGGGATTTCTTTAGCTGTAGCATTTCTAACAGAGCTGGGTCAGACATGGCTTTGTAAGTCAAGCAGAGATCATCTCTAAGTAGGTGATATGAGACAGATAATAGTTGGAGTTTTTGTGTCTGTCTATATAGAAGTGTTTAAGGCCAAGGATCCTTTTTGTGAGGAACTTTTCGGCCTCTCCAGTTGTTGCAGGTGTCTAGTGAGGTACATGCCAAATGGGGCATTGTACTCAATGATTGGCCTAATGAGGGGAGAGTAAAGGGAGACAATGACCTCTTTCTTCCTGGATGCAAAACCCTTAGTAATGAGATGTGCTACATAGAAAGACATTCTGACCACAGTGGCAATGTGGTGGGCAAAAGAGAGGTTGTTGTCAACTTGTGTTCCCAGATCTCTTATAATGCCTTCTGTGTTCAGTGGACTACCATCGATGTGGTAATTCATGGGAACTAAGTTTTTCCTAAAGGGGATGATGACACATTTTTTGGCATTGAGCTTAAAGCCATGGTTCTGACACCAGTCGTTGGTCTCAGGGAGGCCATTCTGTAGGATGTCAACATCACATGGGGAGTTAATAATAGCTCCCAACTTGCAGTCATCTGTGAACTTTGTCAGTCAGAGTCTCCTCGTGTTGGCCTGGACTTCAGGGAAGTAGATACCAAACAGGAGAGGACCCAGGACTGAACTCTGTGGGACTCCACTAGTGACTAGTCGGCAGTCTGACTTGTAGTCAGCTATTTTCACACTGTGGGTTCTATCTGTGAGCCAGTTTGCAACCCACCTAGTGATATAGGGGTTGATGCCTAGCTTAGTGAGTTTTGCTATGATTCCTGAGTGGGGAATGGTATCAAAGGCCTTAGCCAGATCAAGGTAGGCTGTATGAACCACCTTGCCTTCATCCACAGCTCTGGTGACTGACTCAAAGAAGTTGACCAAGTTGAGCAGGCATAATCTACCCTTCACAAAACCAAACTGTGTGGGATCCAGAGTTTGGAGATTCCCTATATCCTTGTTTATTAGGTCCATGATGATGCATTCCATAGCTTTGCATATCAGACTTGTTAGGCTAATGAGGCGATAGTTCCCAGGGTCTGTAGTCACTCGTCCTTTGTAGAGAGAGATGACTGTAGCAGTGTGCCATTCGGTAGGGACAAACCCTGAGGTGAGGCTGTGATTGAACAGGGCACACAGGTGAGGTGCCAGTTCACTCTGTTGTTCATGTAGAACACAGCCAGGGATATTGTCAGGTCCCATAAAAGTTGTATTCTTGGCCTTGGACAGTGCTGTTTTAACCTGTGCAGCAGTAATACTGGGTGCCTGGCAATCTGCTGGTATTGTGATTAGTCCTTTGGAGGGGGGGGTAAAGTTGGCACTGAATCTGTTGGCCAGTATATTGGCAATATCTGTTGGCTTGGTATAGGAGGTACCATTGTGCAGTAGCTCAGAGAAAATCTGGGTATTGCCATGGAGAGTCTTTACATAACTATAGAATGCCTTGTGGTTGTCTTTACTATCTGCTGCAATTCTGCTTTCATAGCTAGCTTTAGAGGATTTGATGAGGGATCTCAACTTTTTGTTGAGGCTGATAAGGGAGTTTTTCCAGTCTTGGGGCTTCACCTTATTCCGCATCAGTTTCCTCCTTCTGTTTTAGAGTTTGTTTATGGCAGGGGACCACCAGATTGGTTTCCTTTTTTGGAGGAGAGCATCTTGGTTCTATTGGGTATGGTGAGATACATGCATTTGTGTACGTGTTCGTACAGTGCACTCATGTAAGATTCGGCAGTCATGCAACTATTCTCCATTTGCATGGGTGCTGTGAAGTTAGCCACCTCTGTTTTTAGGAGCCCAAAGTTAGCTTTGGAGGAGTTTTTCATGGTGGTTATGTTTGCGGGGGAATGTGGATTTCCAAGGTGATTACTTTGTGGTCAGATCTAACCAAGGAGGAGTTGACTATTGCTGTAGAGCAATGGACACCCATGTTAGTAATGACCATGTCAAGGATGTTGCTACCTCTAGTGGGGGTAAGAAAGAGCTGGTCAAGGGCATTGGAATTAATGAATACCTCCAAGAATATACATGTGCATGTGCATATGTGCACATAGGTACACACTTACTAGTCATTCAGGCACACAGTTCATACACTTGTATATTAACAATGTGATTGACTAAATTTTTATCAGTAATTTGCAATCGTATACCCATATTCTTTGAGCATTAACCTTCTGCATTTGATTTGTTGCCACATATAATTAATATTGAAATGTTAGCCTTCTAAAAATAAATATTCTGGCATGTTTGGACCTTCTCTAAAACATACCAATCCTCAACATTGCAGAATTAGTGTTCTGAAAATATTCCATATTCATAGCATTATTCTAGAACATAGATCATACCATTTCTAGCAAAGAATCCAGTATGCTCTCTGCATACAAACCCAGAACCACAAGCTCTGAACATAATTTCTTAATTAAGATGCATGCAAACAGATTAAAATTTATGCCAGGACTGGTTCCCCCAACTCACAGGAAATTTATCTGGAGAAAGCAAGGAAAGAAAGCCTTGTCATTAATAGAACAAGCACCTAATGTTACTTAAGGTTGCTCTCAGAAAAGACTTTGACATTATTAGTTGGCTATATTAGTCAAATTATTCTGAGTGCTTATCTATCAGTAAAGGTATAAAACAAGATTATCTATTGTCCTTCTACTGTTTTCTTGTTTTCACAGAACCATTAATAGTATAATGTACTAGGGAAAACTCTACCTTCTTCTTTAAGGCTGTCATATTTTCATTTTAGTAATAAAATCTTTAGCATTAACCTTTACTTTCTTCATCACAGATCATCTTCAATCCATCCTTGGTTTTATTTGGAATCAGACAATAATACATTATTTGCATTGTGCCAGGCTTAATTGTAAGTCATTTGTGTTTGACAGTTGAATATAACATGCAGCAATCTCTGAGTTAATATATCTAAGTATCAGATGGTGTGGGATGCCCCTGCATGAATGCTTTATCACTTAAACTGACTTCAATAATCATTACTTCTCAGTTAATTCAACACTAAGTAAACACAGTTTTGAGTGTTAGTAATGTACCAGACTTCAGTCACAAAGCCTTTTTAGGGATTTACTTTTCCATTAAGTTCCAAGAATCAATGACACTTAATTTTGAAGACATAACTGAGTTATTACAGCACCAAATCTCTATGCATTTTTTGTTTGTTTGTTTGTTTGTTTGATTTTAGCAGAGGGTAATAATAAGTATAGTGATCTTGATGCCAAAGATTGTGTATATCCTTCTGGAAACTTCCTTTATGTCATTCAACTTTTATAATGAAATTAAAGACACAACTGCTTACATTTCTTTGGTAACCTAACAAATGTAGGCTTGGATTCTAACATTACTCCAATTCAGAAGAAGGGAGGCTTGGCTTTTCCTAACATTCAGCTGTACTGTTATATCTTACAGTAAAATATTTATTTTACTTACTAGTTCCCTTCTACTTCTATCCAAGGAAATATACTCTAGACCAACGACTACCAGAAATCAATCTGAAAAATGAAGGGCAGGCAACACCCAACAAAACAAGACTATTCATCTGAATTATCAAAAGCATTTCAAAGAATTACTTTGATATATTCAGACACACTTATTATATAAAATGGTTTAAAAGTATTTATTTGAACCTTATTCTTACCCTTTTACTTAAATATTGATTAGTTTTATTAATTCTTGTTAAAAGCATGTTCGACCATGACATGCAATCCCAGACAAATAAACATTTTACATATTGGTCTGACTGTTTTGAAGATTGTCATCCTGTCTTTATAAATCAGATTCAAGGAAACTTTCAGCTAAATAGTAATCAGTAGCTATATATACACCAGTTAGTTCATGATATTAAAAAAATTACAAACCATACAGGCATTACATTCGGCTAATATAACAAAACACTAAAAGTTCAACTAGTAATCCCACCATTATTTAGAAGTACTTAAGAGATTTTGAAAAGACCACCTCAACCAAATTTTGAAAATGTATAGCAGAAAATCATGATAAAGAAATCATGGAACTATGATAAGGAAGGCATGGAAAAAAATAAAACCCTTATACTCTGCTCTCTTCATCAGATATTTCCCATTCCTTTTTGGAGATTTTTTTCATAGGAGTATGTATGTGGAACATGTATGCTGGAAAAAAATTGCTGAATATGTTCTCCATGGTCAAGTTACTTGCTAAAGGTATCCTGATAAAGTAAAAGGTATTTGGTGTCATATCTTTTTCTAAGTACTCAATAAACAATTCCTGGCTGCAGATTCAACATTGTTTTCAAAGTTTTTGGTGAGATAACATTGCTGTACTTAATAAACCTGGTGCTTTTTAATGTCCCATCACCTAGCATGTTTTAATTATAGCTAGTAGATCATTGTTTTGGCCAGATGGGCAAAGGCAAAAAAAATGTATTCAAAGTCTAGGGAAAATTTCACATATTCCCAACAAAAAATGAATAATGACTAACTGGTTAATCAAATTTATAAAGCTAAATGTGTAGTTTATTAGTATAGTACGTAGTCACTTTGAAAGTGTGACATAAAAAATTTGGCCTAACCTACACTGTTAGATAAAATGTCTCCGAATTAGTGTATTCAGATGATAAAACATAAAATGTAGAACTTTAGAAAAGGAGAATTTAATATTCAAACTATGAAGTTTAGAAAATATATGGTTTCAAAGTATTGTGCATAACTTAGCAATTATATATTCAATTTGCAGTTGGCCTTTCTAAATAGGTGTTCCTCTATTTATTTTGCACAATATACATTACTATTATTATTATTATTATTATTATTATTATTATTATTATTATTATTACGTTATGCTACAGTGGCCTGTATTTCCTGGCTGGAGTTGTTTTCTTGCCCATTTCTTTGTTCCCTTCATGATACTTACCTCAGTAATATGGTTGCATTTTAATAAAAAAGTACCTGGAAAAAAAGGAATCAAATGAATTTTTCTGAACCACGTTTTCATGTTCCCAAAAAAATCACTCTGAAGAAAACAAGTTCCAACTGATTGCAGATGTACCATTTCTCAAAAAGAAAGAAAGAAAAGGCAAAGTGATGTTTTTTTTTTTTCCTTTACTTCTAACACAGTGTAACATCTGGCAATTCAAGGTGACTGAAATAATGACATGAACAAAGAAAGCATGTGGCCAGCTTCATCAGCATCTACATTAGAATACATAACAGATACAGGATGCTAGACAACATAATGCAGACTTGTGAATGTTGGCAGAGGATAAAAGGCAACACATCTCTTACATCTATACACCTGTAGTACACAAGGTACTATGACTACAGTCAAAATTATGGAAACATAACAAGATCATGATGTAGGAATGTCAAAACACACAAGTTGCATTATCTTCCTCATTTTTGTCCTGCTACCTTAATTTTACTTTAGCCAAATGTTTTCATAGTACTCACTAGAGCTATGGAAATGTTCACTATATTAAAATCCAATACGGTCTCTAGATCAACATGCACAATATGCACTATACAGTTTTGCTTGCTGCAAAAAATAACATCAGTCATCACCTAGCTAGTCCAAATACAGCATGGTGAAGTATTAGTATTCACCTGGTATCCAGAGCTCAGTTTGATAGACATATGTAGGCAGCCAAACATTGCTTTCTTTCTAATTACCATTTTATCCCATAACCAAAAAAATTCTTGTAAAGTCAAAAATTAGCATAGCTGTTAATGAACTTGTGTGCAATGTGTTCTCTTCTCATTTACCCAAAACTACCCTACTGTAATAAACCCTGATTTGTGAGCAGTATACAGAAAAAAATGCGATTACTTTGCCACAATGCTTCTGTTCACAGACTTGGAATTAGTACACTAAGTCTTCAGTAAAGAATAATAGGTTCATAGGTTGATACTAGGCTATCTGCCCTTGGGCATTTATAAGCCTAGCCAGAGTGTGTTTGGCTTTCACCACCCTTTTAGATTAGTTGACTGTGTCTCTGTATAGTAGGTCACAAAAGATAGCCCTTTTAAGGTTAGTTTACTGTGCCTCTGTCTAGTAGGGACACACAAGAGATCCCAAGGGTAAACCTACGATCTCCCATCCACTCATCAAGATTTCTCTTGAAGAGGGTCATTGAGGGGCTCTGCCTAACATGGATTGGGATTTATTCTAGAGTGAGGGGAGCCTCTGGGATATGAATCTGTCCCTCCAGCATGTCCTATTTATTTCTGTGCTGAGGTTTAAGTCCCTGGAGCATGTAGCTCTAAGGGATTTGGATTTCCTGAGGTGGAGCATGTCCATTAATTCTGGGTTGAACATGGCTTTATACGTCAGGCACAAATCGCCTCTGAGTAGGCGGTAAGCAACCAAGTAGAACTGGAGTTTCTTTAGCCTAACTGCATAGGGCATCTGTTTGAGTCCCTTGATCCTCTTGGTGAGGTACTTTTGGGGTCTTTCCAGTTGCTGCAGGTGTCGGGTAAGGTACATCTCAAATGGGGCATTGTATTCAATTATGGGCCTGATGAGTGATGAGTAGAGGGGCACAATGACCTCTCTTGATCTTGATCTAGATGTGAACCCTTTCGTGATAAGGTGGGCTATATAGAAGATCTTTCTAACAACTTTGGCAATGTGATTGTCAAAGAAGAGATTGCTATCTACTTGGGTCCCCAAATCCCTAATCACTTCTTCTGTACTTAATGGATTACCACCTATGTGGCAATTTGTGGGCACTTTGTTTTTCCCAAAGGGGATCACTATGCACTTTTTGGCATTTAGCTTTAGGCCATGGCTTTGGCACCAGTTATCCGTCTCTGTGAGACCCTTTTGGAGGATGCTTGCATCAGTCAGTGAGTCGATTATGGCACCCAGTTTGCAGTCATCTGTGAACTTGGTCAGCCATAGTCCTCCTGTGTTAGCCTGTACCTCAGAGAAATATATACCGAACAAGAGAGGTCCCAGGACTGAGCCTTGTGGGATGCCACTTGTAACTGGTTTAGAGTCTGACATGGCACCTGCAATTCTGACCATGTGGGTTCTATCCCTGAGCCAGTTTGCAACCCATCTTGTGACATAGGGGTTGATATTTAAGCTAGTGAGCTTATTTATGATGCCTGAGTGGGGTATTGTGTCGAAGGCTTTTGCGAGGTCCAGGTAGGCTGTGTGGACTACCTTCCCTTCATCTTTGGTGACTGTTTCAAAGAAGTCGACCAGGTTCAAGAGGTAAGATCTGCCCTTAACAAAGCTGAATTGGGTAGGATCCAGTGTTTGGAGGTTCCCAATGTCTTTGTTTATGAGTTCCATGATGATATGCTCCATAGCTTTGTAGACCAGGCTAGTCAGGCTTATAGGGCGATAGTTTCTGGGGTCTGTTGTGGCACCACCTTTGTGGAGTGGTACCACTATTGCTGTATGCCATTCCTTGGGTACATATCCTGTAGTAAGGCTGAGACTGAACAGTGACTTTATGTGAGGGTTCAGTTCTTCTTGGAGCTCATGTAAGACACAGCCCGGGACACCGTCCGGTTCCATTGATGCTGTGTTTTTTGCTTTGGAGAGGGCAGCTCTCACCTGTGCATCTGTGATGTCAGGGAGGCTACACTCTGTTGGGATAGACATTTGCTCTTTTGGGGGGGAAGGGGGGGGAGAGGTTTGCACTGAACCTGTCTCCAGGATGTTGGCAATGTCTGTGGGTTCAGTGTATTTTTTGTCATTTTGCACTAACTCAGAGCATATCTGGGAGTTGCCACCCAGGTTCCTGACATAACTAAAGAAGGCCTTGTGATTATCTTTAGCGTCTTGTGCAATTTCTCTTTCGAAGCTGGCCTTAGACGATTTTATGAAGGATTGTAGTTTCTTGCTAGTACTGATCAGAGATGCCTTCCCTTTTTGGGATTTTGCTCTATCGTGTAGTAGCTTCCTCCTTCTGTTGTATAGCTTATTTATGGCTGGGGTCCACCAGACAGGTCTCCTGCCTTTGGAGGAGTGAGTCTTGGTTTTATTTGGAATAGCACAATCCATGCATTCCTGTAGGTGTCCATAGAATGCGTTTGTAAAGGATTCTGCGCTTTGGGCCGTATTTTCCACTGGCCCAGGGGCTTTGAAGGATTCCACCTCGGTTTTGAGAAGTGTGAAGTTTGCTTTTGAGAAGTTCTTCACCGTGGTTTCCTTGGCTGGGGGTGGGGATGGAATATGGATGTCCAGTGAGATTAATTTATGGTCAGATCTTACCAATGAGGGGTATACCTCTGGTATGGAACATAGAGTGCCCATGTTGGTGATGATCAGGTCCAATATGTTTTCCCCTCTTGTGGGAGTGGCGACCAGTTGTTCCATAGCATTTGAGTTTATAAATTCTAGGAACCATTGGGCGAGGGTGTTGGGGTTTGAGTAGTGCTCCCAGTCTATGTTTGGGTAGTTGAAGTCAGCCAATATAATGGTGTTTGGATAGACCTTCATATTCTCCAGTGTTCTCAGGAAAGCCGAGTGGGGAAAGTGATTCTATTTTAATAAATGTCTAACAAAACTAAAATTATTCTGTACTATTGTCTACATTTGTTTATCTGCAGTAAAATGAAATAAACTAAATTACATTACCCGTGGAGGAGCTATTGTACACCAAATGCTAACAAAAATGTACATTTTAATAATGATGATAACAGACAGCCCATCTTCTAAGAATGATATTACACTCCAGGATATATGGCAATGTGCACAACCAGACTTTTCAGAAGAAGACTGGCCCACTTTGTGCAGTGTTGTACCTCAGAAAACAAGCAGGCAGTTCAGTATTGCTCCACACGGTCCCTGGCAGTTGATACTTGGTTAATAACAGTGTTATAGTCTGTATTAAAAAAGTTAATCTATAACATGACATGAACAGAAATCTAATAGCACTTGACTTAAAAATATGAACAGCAGCATGAATTCACTCCCTCATGCAACTATTATGTAAGACAGCATTGCTGAGCAATGGCAAAAATAGCACACTATGCAGCACTCGTTAATGTGTGCTTAATGGAATGAAAATGAGGGATCCCATGAAAATGAACCACATGGATTATGCAAATGAAGGAACCCAATATGGCAGACCAATTCCAAACATATAAATGTCAACACTGAGTGACATGCATCCCCATTTTGGGCACTATAATTCATGGTATATAATGGCATCAATGCTCAGAGTAGCAGCAGCTGTAGCACAACAATTTGTGTTGGTAGCCACTGTCAGACCCAGTGCCACTGGAGGAACAGACAGTACCTGACATATCACCAGCTTATGAGCCAACAGACTGTGGACCATTTCTGAGTGGTCATGGATACTGTGGGAGACCTGGTCAAACTCTATAGTCCACAAGTTGAGCTGAGGGGGATTCTTGGTATGTCTATTCCATTGGATACATGGGTACATGTGGTTTATATCTTTAACCATGTTAAGTGCACAGAGCTTCCAGCAACCTATGAGGGACAGGTTAATAATATCATAGCTGGCACACTCACAAATTCTTAGCCAATTCTCCAATATAATGCTACAACATGTAAAAATTCTGTTTCCTTGGGAGACCAGAGAAAATAACCAACAACATGAAGACCTTTTATAACATAGGTCATTTCCTTGAGGTTCTGGGAGCCATAGATTGCACACACATTGCTAATCCTGCTATCAAGACCTAGCATGCTCTATAGGACCTCTGATACATCAACAGGAAAGACTTCCACTTTCTAAAATGGCAGGTGGTCTGTAATGCCCAAGACATTCTTTATAATGTATCTGTGTGCCACCCACATAATTCACATGATTTATACATTTGGCACTTGTCCAGCTTATGCCAACTGTTCCTGCCAAGGGGTCTTCCAACAGGGTTACTTGATTGGTATGTGCACATGCATGATATGATAAATAGGGGTCTATATTACAATGTCGAACTACAATGAATTAAAATGTTGTAATATCGAACCCTGAAGTCCGAAAGTGGAAAATAGCAAAGCCACGGAACATCGACTTTTTTCCCAGGGAAAAGTCGGTGGGCCATTTTTGGGGCTTTGCTATTTCCTCCACTGTGGTGCAATCTTGGCGTTGGTATATTTAAGTAGGGGGGTGTGGGGGGCACAGCCCCCCATGTTGGGGAGGGCAATGCCCCCCACTTCAGTTTAGGTTTAAGGTTAAGTTTTTTTTTTTTTTTGCAACAGAAGAGAGATTTTTTTTCCCCTGGGAAAAAAAATCGCTGTTATGTGGTTTTGGTTTTCTTGGGTTTCGAACGTAATGGTTCGATATTACAACGGTCAAACTTTTTAAAGTTTGCTGTTGTGATATAAACCCAATAAATAGACAGGTCTGTACATACAAATACCATGACAGCAGGGAGCAGACCATGTATAATATGTTGTATGCTGCAGGCAATACTGGATCTGCGTTGGAGTCCTGGTTGATGACCTTAATATGCAACCACCAGAATGGGAAGCAAATGGACTCTAACACAACCTATGTGAAAATGTCAGATGCAATGGAGATTATGCATACTATTGAAAGGACACTTCTAATGACTTGACACCTCAGAAGATGTACTGCAATACAGACCACACATATGCATCAAGGTATCTGTTGTGAGTGCCAAGTTACATAACATGGCATTATGCAATTAAATGGAGCAGCAGGTGAACATCATGACACAACCTTCCATGCCAGTCATATCAGCAGAAGGGCAGATAGAAGAATCAGGGAAAAACCTATAGCAACAGTACCACAGATGAGGCAAATGTGAACGCAATACTTTGCAGTACTGGCAAGGAGGTGGGGTCTGGTCCACAATTAGAGGTCATGACACAGAATCACAGAATAAAGGATGCAGGTGATATTGCACCCAGGTTGTGCAAAGCAGTGCATGGACTGTCCACACTGTGCTTTAGATATCACTATATCCATATAGGTTATGAATGGGCAAAGCATAGTCATCATCATTCACATTGGTGGGTGGACAAACTGACATGTTATTGCAGCACTATAATATTGGTTAGGGTCATTGGAGGCAAACATGGTAACCCCATTTTCCAGGAGGTTATGGGATGTTAGGTATTGAATTTTGCAGTGGTTGAGATGAGCATCAGTGATGGGACCATTGGTGGTGTCCTCTTTGATGATTTGCAGAGTCAGAGTTTTAGGAAGAGGTAGAAGTGTAGGTCTCTGCACCTGCACCCAGATGGCATGTCTCAAGTGTTTAGTCTGATGAGCACTTCACCCGTGACATGGATGATGCCCATGACAGGGGCTGGGAGGCCATGTGGTCAAAGGCAACAAGGAAGGGAATAGAACAATGGCACCATGTGTGTACAAAGAGAATAAAACTATGGCACCATTTGTGTACAAAGGGAATAGAACTATGGCACCATGTGTATACAAAGACAATAGCACTATGGCACCATGTGTGTACAAAGGAAATAGAACTATGACACCATGTGTGTACAAAGAGAATAGAACTATGGCACCATGTGTGTACAAACAGAATAGAACTATGGCACCATGTGTGTACAAAGGGAATAGAACTATGGCAACATGTGTGTACAAAGGGAATAGAACTATGGCACCATGTGTGTACAAAGAGAATAGAACTATGGCACCATGTGTGTACAAAGGGAATAGAACTATGGCACCATGTGTGTACAAAGGGAATAGAACTATGGCACCATGTGTGTACATAGAGAATAGAACTATGGCACCATGTGTGTACAAAGAGAATAGAACTATGGCACCATGTGTGTACAAAGGGAATAGAACTATGGCACCATGTGTGTACAAAGGGAATAGAACTATGGCACCATGTGTGTACAAAGAGAATAGAACTATGGCACCATGTGTGTACAAAGGGAAATGAACTATGGCACCATGTGTGTACAAAGGGAATAGCACTATGGCACCATGTGTGTACAAAGGGAATAGAACTATGGCATCATGTGTGTGTGCAAAGAGAATAGAACTATGGCACCTTGTGTGTACAAAGGGAATAGAACTATGGCACCATGTGTGTATAAAGGGAATAGAACCATGGCACCATGTGTGTACAAAGGGAATAGAACTATGGCACTATGTGTGTACAAAGGGACTAGAACTATGGCACCATGTATGTACAAAGGGAATAGAACTATGGCACCATGTGTGTACAAAGGGAATAAAACTATGGCACCATGTGTGTACAAAGGGAATATAACTATGGCACCACGTGTGTACATCCTGATGAGACCTTCCAGGTGCTGAGCCAGAAAAATATCAACACTAATGACCCAATGACCTGGAAGATATTCAAGAGCACTCGTGGCAGTCTGTGTATCCACAGGAGACAGTGATATCATCTTTCTAATGGTATGTGCAGTTTTACTTGGGGTGGTCTGTACCTGTCCACCTCATATTTACACCCTCCCATGGTCATGGACTGCACGGCCTGTGGAGGCAGTTTGGAAGGCAGTTGCAATGTCTCCAGTGACCTCAGAGTTCTATGTGCTCCCTGCCACTACACTCCAAAGTTGATGCATGACATCCCAAAAGCCACTAAGCACACATGCTATCTCCACAATGCTGTGAGCATTGGAACATGTCAAGCCACAAACATACATGACATCGCTGTCACCTCACACACATATGCCTTTATAACCCCATGTGGCATGCATACTAATACACTTTAATATACCCCTATAATATATACGGATACATATTAATATGCCCCTATAGCATATATAAACAGACAATAATACCCCCTCAGCCTCAGCGTACTACTAGGTGGTCTACCTCCTGTGGTGGACCTGTTTGTGTCAATATCCCATGTCCTTTCATTTGCACCAAACATCATATAAATAACCTGTTGTAAAGACCTATTATGGCTGCCCACAGCACTGGCATCCTGCACCAGTCACTGCCAAATCTGGTCCCATTTATACTTAAGTGCACACACTAAACACCAGTTGCCCAGACAGTACACGCCATATATGCAGAGGCCTTAAAGTATTACTTCATTATCCTAACTAGTGAACTTTCAAGATGTTTCCTCCTTCAGCTGGCCATGCCAGTGCCTGTACATATGCAGACAAAGCATGTCAAGTCATCAGTGGTCGTGCATGATATGCTGTGAGATGCACATAACTATGGCTATAACCTACTCCTTTTTGCCTTTGATTAGCAGCTTCAGTTAGTGTTAAGTACAGCCTCTCCTCTCATTTAAGTACTGCATTGTTGTCCCAACATATGGACCTGTAACCCCAAACAGGTTGTGGCATGTCCTTCCCATGTTTTCCTATGTTCAGAGATTAAACCTCACTGGGCACAAATGCAGACAATACAGTGCCACAGCAGTGTCCCTGGTTCCCAGTTATACATACACCATGACATCTGCCTTCCTTTCCACTGACATCTTTTACAGAGTTTGTTACTGTTGCTGAAGTACTTTACCAGGCAGGACTCCTTCCTTAACTCTGGGAAGCTCCATATCTACAGAAGATTTACTGAAATTCGTCTATTTCTAAGCCATACAGTTGTAAGTGGAATTTCACAAAATGGTGCTAAGAAGATCCATTTAGCATGGTGGATATGCAATGAAGCCAGTTACCATTACTTTATGTCATGGTGACATAACAGCCCCCTGGTGCACAATACACTATCCATGCATGTTGGTGAGAGCCGTGCACATCAAGGTGAGCAGAAGCATGTGAACTGTATGCTTTTGCATAAGGCATGTGCATGACCATAGCATGACAATGTGATGCTATGGTTATGTTACAGTTCGGTAGTGCAGAGCTACGTCCATGTCACAGCACCACAGTACAGCACAATGTTGCTTGACACATAATTCACTAATGTGCATCTTTGCGCATAGTGGTGCAACTTTGTTCCATGAATGGACATAACTGATTGGTCATATCTCCTTCAGGATCTCAGGAATTAAGGCTTGTCACTTGGTGTGACAGTAACAGCAGGTTTTCCTGATCTTCCTGCAGAAATTGTCCTACTACTCAGTTATGACAGCCCATTAAGGAAAGTAGATGCCTGCATGAGCTGGCATGAATACAGAGGGATACCACTGGCATCAATCATTCTGATGAGCAATGCCATCTTTGATACAGTGAACTTAAATGGCACCACCCTTTGCTTCATCAATGGAAGGTAGAGATTCAAGAGAAGGAAACAGACATGTATTGTAAGCATTTGTGTAAATGCTGTTGTAAAACAGTACATCGCTGTAAATACTTTATTTGCTTAAGGTGGAGGAGTACCAAATGGTCATGGTTGGATGCTGCTGAAGGTAGGAGCACCATTCAGGCAACAAGGTGTGTATGTATTGTGCGCCAGTCCACCTAACATCTGCAAAGTATTATTCTGTTATGTGTGTCCAGCGATCTTTTCCCATTCTGTCATCCTACAGCAGGCCCATTTGTGAAGGAGAAGGAGCAAGCCCAACCACTATGGACTCTGCAAGATGCTGCATCTAGTGCTGGGTCACCAATGGCCACCAGGTTTGCCCCTCAATAGGAGGGTGAAGGCTCCTCTGCAATAGGTGGCCTAGAGGATTCCCTAGTACCCTCTGTTGTGTCCTGTCAGATGGAGAATGAACATTCTTGAAGGTTGACAGGGGTTATCCTGGCATGAGGTGTGGAGGCCGGTCACTGCTGAGGTTCATCAACAAGGAAACACATTGGAATCATTGCAGACCTTCTGGCCTGCCTGATAGAGTCAGCAAGCATGGGCCATCATGCCTTGGGAGGAGCAACTGGCCCATAGTATTGACCATTCCAGTGAGTGATGGGCTTGTTACTCTCTGGAGCAGTATGGCAGCCAGCCATGCCGGTACCTAATGCTATCCCCATCCTGGTGCATCCTAGCATTCATCCCTCCCCATCACTGTTTACACACCCTCTGTGTATACATGTCTTTCCATTGTCTTCTTCTTCATTTTTTGTGAGTAAACCACCCCAATAGGTCTGTGTGTTCTGTGTTTGACTACCCCTGTTATGTGCCTCATCCCTCTACACCATTCATAGCCATTCCACAGTACCTTCCCCACCTATACATTTTTGTAAAACTTATAAAAGGGGCTATTTCCGTACAAAAATTTACCTGTCACACACTTTACATACATTATGATTACCCTTCTATGTTTATCTCTGCTTGTGGATCTCTCTTTTCTTACTTTCCTATCTACCTCATTTTCTCCAGCTTCATATACAGACATGGTGTCACTGTGCTGTGCATACTGACAGTGTTTTTTTCTACTGACTACTATACTCAGCTGTGCTGTCTTCCTTATACCAGATGGAGGTTCATCACAGATATATGTTTCTGTTCTGCATGCATGAACATGCATTGAATAGTTCATGCTGGCTTGCTTAAATTGTGATGGATGTCACTTTAACCACGTGCACTACTCTAGCACTGCTTAGGCTGTACTGCAGCCTAGTCCTGACTCCCTTGACCATTGCACTTGTGTATTTGCATGTTGTCCTTTGCCAAGTATGCAGGATCTAACTACTGCTTAACACTGTCTGAGTCTGTGCTACTTCATGCAGTGACTTCCTCGAATATTAATACCGCACATCTGCACAGCATTTATCAATGAATCCCAACCTGTTTGCATGCACAAAAATGTGTGTGTGTGTGTGTGTGTGTGTGTGTGTGTGTGTGTGTGTGTGTGTGTGTGTGTGTGTGTGTGTGTGTGTGCGTGTGTGTGTGTATATGTGTGTGTGTGTGTGTGTGTGTGTGTGTGTATGCATGTGCGCTCGCACACGAGAGCATGATGTATGTATTTTAAATGTGTATATGTATATTTATATGTTTTGTGTACTATTAATAATGTAAATTGTGTCTGTTTTGAAAGTATAAATAAATGAATGAATGAGAATCTCTTTCCCTTTAGCTCACTTTCTCACTCTTTCCCTGTCTCTTGTTTTCTATCTCTCATTGGCCCCCCCGTACCTCTCTCCTGTTTGTATACGCCCAGGAAATCCATCCAGAATAGTGACAATGATAAGTCAGTAGTGTGGAGTGAAACATGTAACTTTGCTTCCATTCCCTTCTCCCTACAAAGAAATGATGGCCTATATTGCCACAAACCGAGTCATGCCTTATTGCTTACTTAATTATAAGCCACTCAACAGTAATGTATTATAGCCATTCCTTAGATGAGTTTGGAAGAGAAACACAGTACATTAATTATACAGCATTATTTTCTCCAGCATTTCTAATTAGCTGTATATCACAGTCACCTCAGTGTTTAATTTTAGAGGAGCAAAATTGGTCGCAAAACCAAAATATGTTAAAGAATCAATAATCTTCAATGAACATGTGGTGTGTATTATTTCATATTATTCAGTCAGGAAAAAAGTTAAGGCTACCCTATCAGACGTGTGGCTTGAATGAAAAAGAGATTGCCCTTGCCCCATCCTTTTAACAGCTACATTGTTATTAAAATGTAGCTATTTTCAGCCTTATGAATTATGCTCTTACAAACATATGAAGAATATATTGGAACATTTGTTTCTTTGCCAGATTTGCTTACTTAAGGATTGCTTTCATGAGCAACACCATTTCCATCCTCTCACATGCTTTCTATAATCGTGTGAAGTTTGGCTGAGTCATTTAAGTTGTGGTCACATTTTTTGGTTTTTCTCTGTGGTTGGAGGTGAGAAGCCACAGTTCTTTTAACTCTCCAGCAGTAACTTGGGTGGTTTCATCGTGGGAATCTCTGATTCTTTATGACTTAGGCTACAGAATGCGGATGATGTATTAAAATTAATTTTCTTGTACAAAAAATAACCTCATCCACATTATTGTTTCACATGCACAGTCGTTCCATGCTTGTTTTGATATTCACTGCATTTTCCAAATATCAATTTATGACCTTGTGTTTGATTATTATTCATTGAGAAATGTTACTAATGTGTATGGAACAGTCATGAATGGAACCAGTTTCTCACTAAGTGTGTGTTGTGCTTTGGTTTAGTGATAAAAACATACTGATGGACTGGGTAAGATGCATCCTGTGATATTCAGAAGTTTAAAATCACTAACTGTTACTTAACTCCACTATCCCCAATAACAAACCACTTGTAGGTATAATGTTAAGGGACTGGCTTAATTTCAGCCAAGGACAGCTGAACTTCTGGACTCAGATATTATTCGACTGCCACAGTCTAAAAGAAATAGTTACCTTCCCCGTGGTGAAGTGCTTCTTGTTACAAAACACCAGGGCAGTGAAAAGGAAAGGGCCATCTTCTGCCACATTGATGGTTGTATCCTAGTCACAGTGTAGATGACAAATTACATCTTGGTGCAATAAAACTTTCAAGTTCCTTACAGTGTTGTTATTTCTTTCTAGTTTGGTAACTGTTTTACCTTCACTGAGCTACAGCCAATTTTTTTGTAGAACCTCTATGTGCAAAGTATTAGTCCAAGCAGAAGTGTGGCAGAGATGAGAAAATAGTGCAGAATAAGAAATCGTATATATGAAATAATATAAGTACTATAATAAACATTACACATTAGAATATAGGAGTAACATTTGGCTAAAGTTAATAACACTGATATTATTCATAGTATTAAAATGTATTTGTTTTTATTTGTTTACAGTTTTGCTGGCCGGGTTAGTCCCACTAGGACAGCATCCACTTTTCAGGGGTTACCTGAGGTCATCATCATCAACCACTGTTTAAAAAAAGCCAGAAATATTGGGGGGGAGGGTCCTTCTTGTATCAAGTTGATTACAGATGCACCCTCACATACACATACACACACACACATACAAATCAAAGAGTAAAAAACAACTGCACAGCTAGGATGAAGTTGTCACAACAGTACGCAAAAGACAAAACCAGAATAAAAAGTAAGTGACAACAAACACGGCTATGTAAATACACCAAAAAGCTTTTATTATAACTTAGCAAATGCTTTCGTATTGACCTCAACGCATCATCCAATAAAAGCTTTTTGGTGTATTTTACATAGCCGTGTTTGTTGTCACTCAGTTTTTATTCTGGTTTTATCTTTATTAAATTATCACGTATGACATAGCTAATCTTACATTTATATAAATGAAAAACAAACAACACATGCGTATACACTTTGAGAAAGTTAGAACCTTGCTCCCAAGAGTCATTTGTTTCACTCTTGGCCTTCTAAGACTTTTGTTTTCAAACAACCTTGTTTTTTTGGGGGGGGTTTAAAACAGGGGGCTGAATATGGGTTTATGTCACAGAAAGTAAAAGGCAAAGGCAGTTTTGTCGAACAGAGGAACTGAGACCCAGACAAGCTAATTATTTATTAACAGCCAGGATGCTGTAGAAATTGGACAGAGAGTACTGGACTGACTGGCTGCCAGTTCCTCACCGATCCTGAAAAGTGATGGCAGCCTTGTTCAGTGTAAGCATGATGCCAGCTATACAGCATACAAGACTGAGGATTCAGAGCACCTGCCAAACAGCAAGATAACTGTAACTTTGATACTTATAAGGAGCTAGATGCACCATCTATACAGCATATAGGGTGACAGATGATGAGTACCCCCCTAAAATCAGCACGGTCGCTGTAAGCTGGAGGAATCATGCGTGCACTGGAAATTGCATGAGTCAGGGCCCAGAATCATAGCAGTACCACTTATCTTGTCGGCCATGAAGCTAAGAGGGACTAGCATAAGAAGGACATTCCTAATGGCTGCCAGAAGGATCGTCCACCCTCAGAAAAGGGACAAAAGAGGAGGGGGAGCCAATAGTCATCAAGCAATATGGAGAAAATGATGCAAAACAAAGTACACAAAAGCTAAAACAAATGTAAATCAAGAGTATTTTATTCTTCTAACAACTGCAAGAACAGGTTTAGTGCTTTTTGTCAGGTTTTTCAGACTTTGCTCTGATTATTACTGTGTCACAAATACTAATACCATTTGGTTTCTCTTTAGTAAGGAATAGCTCTTTGTGTTAATGGAACACACAGACCATTTCCTACCTCTGCTCCCAGATGCAGAGTTACCAAAAAATCACCATGCTGCCTTAACAGGCACAGTGCTGATTTTAAGTAGCATATAGTTTCAATGGCTATTTTTCAGATCCATCAAAACTTTCTCTGCTACTTCCTACTTTTACACTGATGCTTCAACTTAAAACACTGCAGTCTTTCTCACTGTAGTAGTAACACACTAATGCCAAATGCTTCAACCAAATGCTTGGGTGAAGTCCGAAGACTGGAAAAACTCCCTTATTAGCTTGAACAAAAAATTGAGATCACTCATCAAAACCTCTAAAGCCAGCTATGAAGGCAAAATTGTGGCAGACAGTAAAAACAGCCACAAAACCTTCTAGAGTTATATCAAGAATCTCCACGGCAATACCCAGGTTTGCTCTGAGTTACTGTACAATGGTACCTCCTATATTGAGCTAACAGATATTGCCAACATACTGGCTGACAGATTCAGTGCCAACTTTACCCCTCTCTCCCCCACCAAAGGACCAATTACAATACCAGAGGAATGCCAGGCACCCAGCATTACTGCAGCACAGGTTAAAGCTGCATTGTCCAAGGCCAGGAATACAACTTCCATGGGACCCAACAATATCCCTGGATGTGTCCTACATGAACTACAAAGTGAACTGGCACCACATCTGTGTGTCCTGTTCAATCACAGCCTCACCTCAGGCTTTGTCCCTACTGAATGGCACACTGCTACAGTCATCCCTCTCCATAAAGGGGGAGCGACTACAGACCCTGGAAATTTTCACCCCATTAGCCTGACAAGTCTGATATGTAAGGCTATGGAGTGCATCATCCTGGACCTAATTAACAAGGATACAGGGACTCTCCAAACTCTAGATCCCACACAATTTGGTTTTGTGAAAGGTAGATCATGACTGCTCAGCCTGGTTGACTCCGTTGAGTTATTTACCAGAGCTGTGGTTGAAGGCAAGGCAGTTCATATAGCTTACCTCAATCTGGCCAAGGCCTTTGATACCATTCCCCACTCAGGAATTATTGATAAACTCACCAAAGTAGGCATCAACCCCTATATCACTAGGTGGGTTGCAAATTGACTCACAGACAGAACCCACAGTGTGAAAGTAGCAGACTCCAAGTCAGACTGCTGACCAATCACGAGTGGAGTTCCACAGGGATCGGTCCTGGGTCCTCTCCTGTTTGCCATCTACTTCTCAGAAGTTCAGGCGAACACAGAAGGACTCTGGCTGACCAGGTACGCAGATGACTGCAAGCTGGGAGCCATTATTAACTCCCCAAGTGATGTAGACATCCTAGAGGAAGGCCTCACTGAGACCAATGACTGGTGTCGAAACCATGGTGTTAAGCTTAATGCCAAAATGTATCATCACCCCTTTGGGAAAAACTCAGTTCCCACTAATTACCACATCGATGGGAGCCCACTGAACACCGAAGGTGTTATAAGAGATCTAGGGACACAGGTTGACAGCAACCTCTCCTTTGACCATCACATTGCCACTGTGGTCAGAAAGTCCTTCTATGTGGCACATCTCATTACCAAGTGTTTTGCATCCAGGGAGAAAGAGGTCATCATCTCTCTCTACTGTTCCCTCATTAGGCCAATCATCGAGTATAATGCCCCATTTGCCATGTACCTCACTAGACACATGCAACAGCTAAAAACACCACAAAAGTACCTCACAAAGAGGATCCTAGGCATTAAACACATGTCCTACATGGACAGGCTCAAAAAACTCCAGCTATTCTCTGTCTCATATCTTCTACTAAGAGGCGATCTCTGCTTGACTTACAAAGCCATGTCTGACCCAGCTCTGTTAGAAATGTTACATCTAAAGAAATCCCAATACCTCCTGCACCACACGCTCCAGAGACCTCAACCGCATTACCACAATCAACAGAACTTGCTGGAGGGACAGGTTTATAACCCAGAGACTGCCCATGCTCCCATGCTATGGAATAGACTTCCCAAACATCTCAAGCAGAGCACCTCATGGGCCCTCTTCAAGACAAATCTTGATGAGTGGATGGGAAATAGAAAGTTCACCCCGGGGATCACTCCAGTGGCTCTACTTGATAGAGGCACTGGGAACTAACGTCAGGCGGCATGATGCCAGGGCACTTCTATGAACTACGCTTGTAAAAGCTCCAGAGCCATTAGCCTAGTACACACTTGTGAATCTATGAACCAGTGAAAGCATGTACGCAGTGCACTAATCATTAACTAATGAAAGGCCACTCCTACCCAACTAATCATTAATCAATGAAAGACCATGCTCACTCAACTAATCATTAACAAGTGAAGAACCATACCCACTCCACTAATCATTAATCAATGAAAGACTGCATGAACTCCACTTATCATTAACCAATGAAACTCTGTACTCACTCCACTAATCATTAACCAAGGAAAGGCCATACCTACTCAACTAATCATAATCAATGAAAGACCATACTCAATCAACTAATCATTAACCAATGAAGGACCATACCCACTCCAGTAATCATTAACCAATGAAAGACCACACCCACTCCATTAATCATTAACCACTGAAAGGCTATACCCACTCCACTAATCATTAACCAATGAACAACGCACCCACTCCCTTAATCTTTAAGCAATGAAATGCCGTACCCACTGCACTTATCACTAACCAAAGAAAGGCCATACTTACTCAACTAATCATTAACCAGTGAAAGGCTGTGCCCACTCCCCTAATCATTAACCAATGAATGTCCATTCAAACTCCACTAACCATTAGCCAGTGATAGGCTGTACCCAATGCACTAATCATTAGCCAATGAAAGGTTGTACCCAATGCACTAATTATTAAGCAATGAAAGGCTGTACCCAATCTGCTAATCACTAACCAATGAAATGCCACACCCACTCCACTAATCATTAACCACTGAATGGCCATATCAGCTGTATTAATCGCTAACAATGAAGCCATGTACCCACTTCCCTAATCATTAAACATTGAAAGGCCATACCCAATCTGCTAATCATTAACCAGTGAAACATCATACTCATCCCACTTATCATTAACCAATGAAAGGCCATACCCACTCCACTAATCATTAACCAGTGAAAAGCCATACCCACTCCACTAATCATTAATTAGTGAAAAGCCATACCCACTCATTAATCATTAACCACTGAAAGGCCATATCAGCTGCATTAATCATTAACCAATGCAGGGATGTACCCACTTCCCTAATCATTAACCAATGAAAGGCCATACCCAATCTGCTAATCATTAACCAATGAAATGTCATACCCACTCCACTAATCATTAACCAATGAAAGCCGTACCCAGTGCACTAATCATTAACCAATGAAAGGCCACATCCACTCCCCTAATTATTAACCAGTGAAAGTCCATATCTACTCCCCTAATCATTAATTAGTGAAAATCCATACCCACTCCACTAATCATTAACCAGGGAAAAGCCATACCCACTCCCCTAATCATTAACCAGTGGAAAGCCATACCCACTCCCCTAATCATTAACCAGTGAAAAGCCATACCCACTCCCCTAATAATTAACCAGTGAAAAGCCATACCCACTCCCCTAATCATTAACCAGTGAAAAGCCATACCCCCTCCCCTAATAATTAACCAGTGAAAAGCCATACCCACTCCCCTAATAATTAACCAGTGAAAAGCCATACCCACTCCCCTAATCATTAACCAGTGAAAAGCCATACCCACTCCACTGATCATTAACCAATGAAAGTCCATGCCCACTCAAGTAATTATTAATCAATGAAAGGTCATACCCACTCTATTAATCATTAACCAATGAAAGGCCACACCCACTCCACTAATCATTAACCAAGGAAATGCAGCATCAACACCACTAATAATTACCCAATGAAAGAATGCACTCACTGCACTAATTATTTACCAATGAAAGTCCATAGTCACTGCACTAATCATTAACCAATGAAATGCCACACCCACTGCACTAATCATTAACCAGTGAAAGGCCTCACCCACTGTACTAATCATTAACCATTGAAAGGCCATACCCACTGCACTAATCATTATTCAATGAAATGCCACACCCACACCCCTAATCATTAACTAATGAAAAGCCATACACACTGTACTAATCATTAACCAATGAAAGTCCGAACTCACTGCAGTAATCATTAACTAATGAAAGGCCGCACCCACTGCACTAATCATTAATCAATGAAAGTCCGTACCCACTGCACTAATCATTCACCAATGAAAGGCTGCACCCTCTCCACTAATCATTAACCAATGAAAAGCTGCACCTAGTGCACTAATCACTAACTCTTCCTCTTCTTTCCTTACTTCTTTTGTAACTTCCTACTGTCTCTTCAGTTCTCTTGACATACTTCTCTTCCCTGTCCTTACCCCGCTTTCTCTCCTGCAGAGTACAAATATTATTGTGCTTACATGAATCCCTGCTACTTTAAATGGTTATAGATTGTTGGACAACAGAACATTTTAGCCTGTGTAAAACCTGTACAACTAAATTTTAGCCAATGCAAAAGTTGCATCACCAAATCTTTTGTTCTTGTGCAATCTCTGAAATACTGTATTTAATTATTTTGCTTGTACTTTAGTGCCTTCTCCACTTGAGTTACGTCTGAAAAGTGTCAAAGGACCAGGCCCCCGCCCAGTCGGCAAACAATAAATAAATAAATAAATAAAATGACTGATGCTATGATTTTATTTTATTTATGTATTTATATGCATTTATTTATTTGACATTTGTTTACCAGGATAGTCTGTCTGGGTTATATAATCTGTTTTCAGTGGAGGCCAGGGAAGAAAAGCTCCACATTTATAAATTGGTTACACATTTATACAATTGATAAACAGCAACAAGGACCAACAGTGCACAAAAAACTAATAACCTCCAAAAGCACTGCAACGAGGAAAAGCAATGCACCGGACAGCCCAGGATAAAATCCAAAGTTTTTGACATAAAACGTGACGAAAATACAACACACATTTTTCATCTACAACTCAGACTTCTTCAGACAATGAATAACAGTTCACACTCATAATATATATTAATTGGAGTGAAGCAATTAATTCAAAACTCCCAATGGAAAAACTTTCTCATGAATAATTAATAACATACAGATAGACTTTTTAACACAAGAACACACCATTCCATTAACAAACAAAATATATCCACAGTGAAAACATAATGTACTAACCTGCAAGTTTAAAAAAATGCATAGAAACTTGCAAAATCTTGAATAAATGTATGCATATAAACATAATTCTTCAGTGTAACATCCTCAATCCTAAGAAACCAAGAAAATAAAAAGATACTTTATTCAAAAATATTCAACTGCCCCCTCTAGAGGTCTTAATATGAATGACAGCGAACATACTAAAAACCAAAGATAACTAAAAAGTGAAGATAAGTTTACAATCCATACATCAGTGGGTAATTACTACAGAACCTCAAAAGGTCTTAAAAATCTTAAAAATCATGAAAAATAGAGGAGAAAGCTTCTGAAAAAAGATCTAATGAACTAATTCACTATGTCTGGAAAATTCCCTAAAAACATTAAAAACTATAAATATATGTATGCACATAATAATGTATGTAAAAGTATATATATAAAAACTGTATAAAATATATGTAAAAATCAATATAAAAATCATAACAATTCATAAAATTCTAAAATTCTAAAAGAAAGGGTATAAATAGTACCAATAATGTAATTCTCCAAATGCATCTAAACTACCAAGGGAAGTAAAACTAACAATAAAATACCATTAAAGTCTGGCTGCTCTCATCTTTAAAACTGGTGTCAGGGAAATGGTATCATTTAATCCTGGGAACTTATTTGCTTCCAACACAATTTGCCAATAAAGTTCACGATATTCTATCTTTGTTTCCCATAGCCCACCCCTTTCATCTTGCTGTACTTCTTCTATGATAAAAAATGTAAATTTCGCTAAAGGACAGGCTATCGTATGTTTATAAAGTGCATTGGTGAGTTTTTTATTCTTGATATCATTCATGTGTTCATATATTCTTCTCCGAATCTTCCTTTCAGTCTTCCCAACATAAAAGCTTGAGCAGATTTTACAATAAGCAATATACACGACCCCGAAGGAGTCACAGGTACTATGTGTTCTACTGATAATTTCCTTTCGCCTAGCCTCAATGTATAAACTGCTTTTATCAGCCAACCATGGACACTGAGGACACATTTTACATGGAAAGGTGCCATTGACTTTCATAGTTTTCTTATTTCCTATCCGTAATGGTGTCAACCAGTCCTTAAGGTTTCGTCCTCTTCTAAAAATAGTTCTAAAGGCAGTATTCTCTAAGTTGAGGTCACTAATTTTCATAAATTTGTCCCATTCTCTACCAAGGACCTTATGAATGGTCATGGCATCTCCACTAAAATCAGTTATAAATGCACTGTTAAAACTATTACCATCCTTTGTAAGAGGCTTCACAAGCTCAACTAAACTGTTAGATTCTGAAGTGTCAATAGACATATGCTCCTTACCAATAATAGGGTAAAATCTATCTTTCCTCTTTTCCATAACTTCATCTTTAATTTTCATAATAAATTCTAAGGGGTAACCTCATTCTAGAAACATATGAGTCATGAAATCACATGCTACAGAAAAATCTGAATCATCGGAAGTCATTCTCAAAATCCTTACAAACTGACCTTTCACTATGCTTCTTTTTTGATGAATAGGATGTCCACTAGTAAAGTGTAAATAGCTATTTGAAAAAGTTTTCTTCCTAAACACTTTGAATTTAAAATGATCCTGATCCTTAATTAAAGTAATGTCTAAGAAATGAATAAAATGGGAACTGATTTCATGAGTGAACTTCAAAAATTCGGTAGTATTGTTAATATAGAAAATTCATCTAGCTTTTCTCTGGTGTCTTTCCAGAATATAACAATATCATCCAAATAACGTTTATAAAGACACCAACAGTCTTTGTATGCACTATAATATATAAAATTCCTTTCCCACATGTTCAAAACCATATTGGCGAAAATAGGGGCACATCTTGCCCCCATAGCTACTCCACTCTTCTGTCTAAAGAAATCCCCTTGAAAAAAAATATAATTGTGTTTTAGGACTAGTTCCATCAATAGCATACAAATATAAACCTCATCATCACTTAGATCACCAGATAATCTAATAGCTTCTTCAAACCAATTAAGGCCAATGTCATGAGGTATGGAACCAAATAAATCAATTACATCAATCGTTACAAAAATAAGATCATTACTAAATAGATTTTCCTTTACTAAATAAAGCAAATCCCTGACTCTTGGTCTTTCAGATAAGACCACCCTTTCATCATACATTTCTTTAATTTAATATCAATATATCTTGCTAAACGGGAAGTAACTGACCCTTCAGATTGAACAATAGGACATAGCGGTGGGTCCAAAATCTGTTTGTGCACCTTGGGGATCCCAAAAATGGAAGGAATTCTTGGTTTGTCATTATTTAAAAAGCCAAACAGTTCCATGTCAATGAATCCTTCTAGAACTAAATCATATAGCGTGGAAAAAAATTCTTATAACCGATATGAATTTCATTTTTAGAAATCATATCATATTTTGACTCATCAAGTAAAATGTTTAACATTTTAGCTTCATACATAATATTGTTCATAAGGACAATACCACCCCCCTTGTCTGGTTTCATAACTCTTAAAGTAGGATTTCCTTTTAATGATTGTAATAATTCATACTCAATGTTAGAAAGGTTGGATGGAAATCTATTGCCCTTAACAGCTGATCTTAATTCTTTCTCCACTAGAATTTCAAAATTCTTTAGCTGAGCATGAATAGGGGGGTTCCAGATACTTTTCTTTTTTAATAAATTCAAAGTTCCGTCATGAGCTTCACTACCAACAAACAACAAACTAAAATTTACTTTTCTCAGGAACATCTTCAAATCAATCAAATGTCTACTGATGTCACATTTGGTTCTGGGTACAAAATTCAACCCTTTAGAAAATAAACTAAAATAAACCTTGTCTATATTAAGTTCCATATAGTTACAAATGTTAAAATTACTATATTCATTAGACGTGCAAATCACAGCATTCTCCTCTAAATCAGTCTCAATTCCTTTAAAACTAATATTCTGTACTACTTCTTCAGAAAAAGAAGTTTCTATAAGGAGGGTGCTGATTATCTCATGCCCCTCCCCCTCCATGTGTTCTGATGAAAATTCCCTTCTCTCTGGTTTTTGATTCTCTCTGATCTCCGTAGGGGCGGAAACCCTAAAGGGTCCAAGTTATTGGCATCCATCAAGTATGAATCTTGGTTATTGGGGGTACCCTTGTTACCAAAATCAACAGGATAACCAGAATTATATGTGCCTCTAGGTTTGGGGTACTGTAAATGATGCTGATATTGATAAGTGTCCCTGTTAATCTTCTTTTTCTTCCTCTCTAAAATTCTATCACATTTCATGTCAATAGTTTTCCTTAAATCAAAATATTTCTTGTTTTCTTCGGCAACAGTGAACAATAAGTCATTAGTAATTTTATCGTTTACAGACTCAATTTGTTGCATGAGAATAACCATTTCAGCTTCATTCTGTTTAATAATAGCTCTCATTAATTCAAAGCCCCAACTATCAATCATGTGTAAAAGAGAAGCATGGAATGGTGTGCCCTCAATAACATTATTAGGAAATTTAAAAATACGTAACCCTTTTGGAACAAGTTTCTCAGATAAACACTCTTTTAAATATATATTGTCAATATTGAGTATTTCATATCTAAAAAGCAAATAATTTAAAATAGATAAATTACCAGCATAAGTAAATACATGTTCATCATCCTTAGGAAAAAAGTCTTTGAACTCCACTTTTTGTTTTAACCAGTCATTTAAAGCAAGCGAATGGTGTGTATTATCGCCTAAAGTAGCTGGCACGCCAGCATCCCTTCTCGATCTCTATTTCTGGTCACTGGAAATCCCAACTATATTCCTGTTGGAAAAAATGTTAGGAAAATCATCCGCCCTGTTTAACGGATCCAAAGGGCTAGAACAAGATTGTTGAATGGGCCTGTTAGTGGCATTAGTGGCATTACTTTTTGTTTTAACCAGTCATTTAAAGCAAGCGAATGGTGTGTATTATCGCCTAAAGTAGCTGGCACGCCAGCATCCCTTCTCGATCTCTATTTCCGGTCACTGGAAATCCCAACTATATTCCTGTTGGAAAAAATGTTAGGAAAATCATCCGCCCTGTTTAACGGATCCAAAGGGCTAGAACAAGATTGTTGAATGGGCCTGTTAGTGGCATTAGTGGCATTACCACTCGAATGCCTAAAGTGAAACAGGGCTCCTTGGTTTCCTGGTATAGAAGCTGTGACGTTACTACGAACAAGAGAATCACACAACGGAGTGAGCAAAGCAACCAGCTGGCTAAGCTGACCAATCAGTGCAGACATCTCCTTCCCCTTCGATGGATATTCATCCCTGACGACCGAGGTCCTTGGTAGAGAATGGGACAAATTTATGAAAATTAGTGACCTCAACTTAGAGAATACTGCCTTTAGAACTATTTTTAGAAGAGGACAAAACCTTAAGGACTGGTTGACACCATTACAGATAGGAAATAAGAAAACTATGAAAGTCAATGACACCTTTCCATGTAAAATGTGTCCTCAGTGTCCATGGTTGGCTGATAAAAGCAGTTTATACATTGAGGCTAGGGGAAAGGAAATTATCAGTAGAACACATAGTACCAGTGACTCCTTCGGGGTCGTGTATATTACTTATTGTAAAATCTGCTCAAGCTGTTATGTTGGGAAGACTGAAAGGAAGATTAGGAGAAGAATATATGAACACATGAATGATATCAAGAATAAAAAACTCACCAATGCACTTTATAAACATACGATAGCCTGTCCTTTAGCGAAATTTACATTTTTTTATTATAGAAGAAGTACAGCAAGATGAAAGGGGTGGGCTATGGGAAACAAAGATAGAATATCGTGAACTTTATTGGCAAATTGTGTTGGAAGCAAATAAGTTCCCAGGATTAAATGATACCGTTTCCCTGACACCAGTTTTAAAGATGAGAGCAGCCAGACTTTAATGGTATTTTATTGTTAGTTTTACTTCCCTTGGTAGTTTAGATGCATTTGGAGAATTATATTATTGGTACTATTTATACCCTTTCTTTTAGAATTTTAGAATTTTACGAATTGTTATGATTTTTATATTGATTTTTACATATATTTTATATATATATATACTTTTACATACATTATAATGTTCATACATATATTTATAGTTTTTAATGTTTTTAGGGAATTTTACATACATAGTGAATTAGTTCATTAGATCTTTTTTCGGAAGCTTTCTCCTCTATTTTTCATGATTTTTAAGATCTTTTGAGGTTCTGTAGTAATTACCCACTGATGTATGGATTGTAAACTTATCTTCACTTTTTAGTTATCTTTGGTTTTTAGTATGTTCGTTGTCATTCATATTAAGACCTCTAGAGGGGGCTGTTGAATATTTTTGAATAAAGTATCTTTTTATTTTCTTGGTTTCTTAGGATTGAGGATGTTACACTGAAGTATTATGTTTATATGCATACATTTATTCAAGATTTTGCAAGTTTCTATGCATTTTTTTAAACTTGCAGGTTAGTACATTATGTTTTCACTGAGGATATATTTCTTTTAGGTTCATAGGTTCATAGGTTTATACTAGGCTATCTGCCCTAAGGCATTTATAAGCCTAGCCCAAAGTTTTGTGGCTTACGCCACCCCTTATATGAAAAAATACTGTACCCATTAGTTTGTTGTGCCTCTGTCCAGCAGTGACACAGAGATGATTCCCGGGGTAAACCTACGATCTCCCATCCACAGGTCAAGATTTCTCTTGAACAGAGCCAGCGAGGTGCTCTGCCTCACATGGACCGGGATTTTATTCCACAGCATAGGGAGTCTCTGAGTGATAAATCTATCCCTCCAGCATGTCCTATTTATATCCGTGCTAAGGTTTAAGTCGCTTGCTCTAGTGGTTTTGGATTTTTTGAGGTGGAGCATGTCCATTAATTCCGGGTTGGACATGGCCTTGTATGTCAGGCACATGTCACCTCTGAGCAGACGATATGCAACTGAATAGAGCTGGAGTTTCTTCAATCTGGCAGCATATGACAGATTTTGGAGTCCCTTTATCCTTTTGGTGAGGAACTTTTGGGGTCTCTCCAATTGCTGCAGATGTCGGGTGAGATATATCCCGAATGGGGCATTGTACTCGATCATTGGTCTGATAAGTGAAGAGTACAGGGGAACAATGACCTCACTAGATCTGGATGTGAATCCCTTCATGATCAGGTGGGCAATGTAGAAGGTCTTTCTAACCACTTTAGCAATGTGAGTGTCAAAAGAAAGGCCACTGTCAACCTGGGTCCCCAGGTCCCTGATAACCTCTTCTGTGCTTAGTGGATTGCCACCTATATGGTAGCTTGGGGTTACCTTGTTTTTCCCGAAGGGTATGACTATACATTTTTTGGCGTTTAACTTCAGGCCATGGCTCTGGCACCAGCTATCTGTTTCCGTGAGTCCCTTCTGAAGGATATCCGTGTCCGATGCACTTTTCATTATGGCGCCCAGTTTGCAGTCGTCTGCAAACTTTGTCAGTCAAAGTCCTCCCATGTTGGCCTGTACTTCTGAGAAGAAGATGCCGAACAATAGGGGGCCAAGGACCGAGCCCTGTGGGACACCACTTGTGACCGGCTTGGAGTCTGACATAGCGCCAGCAACTCTAACCCTGTGGGTTCTGTCCTTAAGCCAGTTTGCAACCCATCTTGTGACATATGGGTTTACATTTAAGCTGGTAAGTTTTTCTACAATACCCGAGTGGGGTATTGTGTCGAAAGCCTTTGCAAGGTCAAGGTAGGCTGTATGGACTGCCTTTCCCTCATCAATGGCCTTGGTGACTGTTTTGAAGAAGTCAACCAAGTTCAAAAGGCATGATCCGCCCTTGACGAAACCAAACTGGGTCGGGTCCAATGTCTGCAAGTCCCCTATATCTTTGTTTATGAGCTCCATTATGATCCTCTCCATAGCTTTGCAGACTAGACTTGTTAAGCTTATGGGGCGGTAATTACCAGGGTCCGTAGAGGCACCGCCTTTGTGGAGTGGGACCACAGTTGCGTACGCCACTCCTTGGGCACGTATCCTGTGGTAAGGCTGAGATTAAACAGCTGCCTTATGTGTGGGTTTAATTCCTCATTTAGCTCGTGTAGCACACAGCCGGGGACACCATCCGGTCCCATTGATGCTGTGTTTTTAGCTTTAGAGAGAGCAGCTTTCACCTGCACATTTGAGATGTCTGGGAGGCTACACTCCGCTGGGATAGTTATCTCTCCTTTAGGGGGGGGGGGTGAAGTTTGCACTGAACCTATCTGCCAGTATGTTGGCAATGTCTGTGTGTTCAGTGATTTTGTATCATTTTGGACTAATTCTGAGCATATCTGGGAGTTTCCACCCAGGTTCCTAACATATCTGAAAAAGGCCTTATGATTGTCCTTTGAATCCATGGCAATTTTTCTCTCAAAATTGGCCTTAGTTGATTTTATGAGTGCTCGTATTTTTTACTAATAATGATCAGGGTGACTTCCCTTTTATGGATTTTGTTCTATCATGTAATAGCTTTCTCCTCTTATTGTAAAGTTTGTTAATGGCTGGGGTCCACCAGACTGGACATTTGCCCTTTGTGGAAAGAGTCTTGGTTTTATTTGGGATTGCCTGATCCATGCAGTCCTGGAGGTGTTCATAGAAGGCATTTGTAAGGGCTTCCGCAGCTTGGGTTGTGGTTTCCACTGGCTCAGGGGCCTTGAAGGATACCACACCAGTCTTGAGTAGTGTGAAGTTTGCTTTAGAGAAGTTCTTCACTGTGGTCTTTGTGTTTGGGGTGGGGTGGGATGTGGATTTCCAGTGAGATTAGTTTATGATCAGATCTCACCAATGAGGGATATACTTCCGTGTGGAGCATTTTGTCCCCATGTTTGTGATAATGAGATCTAGTATATTTTCTCCTCTCGTGGGAACAGTGACTAGCTGTTCCATGGCATTTGAATTTATGAACTCCAGGAACCATTGGGCTAGAAAGTTAGGGCTTGAGTAATGTTCCCAGTCTATATTCGGGTAGTTGAAGTCACCCAATATGATGGTGTTTGGAGATACATTTATACCCTCCAGTGTCTTCAGGAAGGCTGTGTGGGGTTCCTGAGTTTGAGAGGGTGGCCTGTAGCATGCTACAATTTGTAGAGCAGTTTTGCCTATGGTTAGTTGCACCTGGATGGTTTCTGAAGCTTTGTGCGTTGCCACCAACCTGGAGGTGTGGGTATCCTTTATGAATATGGATACACCCCCTCCTTTTGTGGTGTGGTCTGGGTTTTGGGGCCAGAACGCATGATATGAGGTAAAACCTAATAGTGCCGCGGTGCTCTCAGGAGCCTTGAACCAGGTTTCAGTTACAGCACAGACATCGATGTTCTCCATACTGAGAAGGGCCTCGAGTGCGTGCATTTTGAGATTTAGACTTTTGGCATTGAGCAGCATTACCCTCAGTTTCTTCCCATTTTTGTTTTCTAGGGTGGTAGGTTTAGAATTTGAGCCTTGCCTAAAAAAGGCACTATGGGGGTGGCAAGAGCCTTAGCCAATATCCGGAATCCCAGGGGTGACAGGTGCAAGCCATCCCTTGAGAAGCAGCGTGGCTTGTCAAGCATGTCATCCCAGGTAGACAGACACTGGATCCCCTTTGAATGATACCAGACATTAAGCCAATTGTTAAAGCTGATCATCTTGTCTCTATATTGTGGCATCATTCTTGGTGAAGGAAGGATACTGCTCAGGGTCAGGGTCATACCTGCCTGGGCTACATAATCAGAGAGCTCCTCTATGTCTCTTTTCATGTAGTCCAGGGAGGTACATCTCAGATCGTTCACACCAGCATGGACAATGATTGTGTCATATTTGTACTTGCCTTGGAGTGACCCGAGTGCTTGTGTTATGTGGTGGATTCTAGCGCCTGATAGGCAGCTTACTGTGACCCTCTCCTTGTTCAGCCTGGTGAGTGGGACGTCAGTGTGTCTGACTATGGAGTCACCTATGACAAGTATGTTTGGTGTTGTATTTGGCCTTAAGGGCTGTGACTGCTTTGCACACTGATTTTGTGGTTTATGTGTTGCTTGTGGGATGTCTTGAGGTAGCAGTTGTTTGGGTGTCTGCTTTGGAGGCCTCTGCTGTTTAGGTAAATTTTTACTCAGAGCCTCCGAGTATGTCTTTGTGTGTTTATGTGTTTGATTCAGTGGTGTGGTAGCATTATGTGAGGCTGGTTTTGTGGTGTGTGTAGTTGCCTTCTCCACCTGTCTGGTCTTGCCAGTCCTGAGTTGAGAGAGCTCAGCCTCCAGTTTGGCTAAATAGCTGCATCTCTCGCAAGTATTTGTGTTATGTGGGAGGAGGAGAGGGTTGTCTGTGTAGATGAGGCAGTTATAACATTGCCTCAAGATTCCCAGATTCACCAGCTGGACCGGAGAGGAGATTGACAACTGACCATTTTGTTAATGGAATGGTGTGTTCTTGTGTTAAAAAGTCTATCTATATGTTATTAATTATTCATGAGAAAGTTTCTCCATTGGGAGTTTTGAATTAATTGCTTCACTCCAATTAATATATATTATGAGTGTGAACTGTTATTCATTGTCTGAAGAAGTCTGAGTTGTAGACGAAAAACGTGTGTTGTATTTTCGTCACGTTTTATGTCAATAAACTTTGGATTTTATCCTGGGCTGTCCGGTGCATTGCTTTTCCTCATTGCAGTGCTTTTGGAGGTTATACATTTATACAATTGGTTACTTATATGAGACTACAGAAATGGAAATTTGTGAACAAGCACTTAGAGTTACTTATATTCTACTAAACATGTCATACTAAACATTTAGAGTTTGCATGCATTCGCAATTATGAAATAAGCTTTGTTGAGTTTAGAGTATTTGCTTAGCCTGTACTTATTTATCATGACACAGATTGGAGTCTGTCAGTCATGTGTTTGGACCTTGGTAAATACAGGGTAGAATGCCAGAGACAAAAAGGTGCATAGCTGTTAGATGATGGCTTGCTTCCATACTATTACTGAGGTTATAAGTAGATTAGTTTTAGAGGAGGGATGTTAGTGGATTATTATTAATACATTAGTTTTACAGGATGATTGCCAGAATTCCTGCAAGATCTTTCTCTTACTCTGTTATTACCACAATAAACAAGTCCATAAAAGAAGGCCATGTCCATAGAATATGGACTTATGCTTTAGATGTACCCCCCACCATAAAGGTTGTCGTTCTGTGTAAATTAATAACTGTCATTCTATCATCTTATCACCTTTAAGTATCTAAGTTTAAAAGAATGCTCAGATATAAAACATGCAATGAAAGGCTTCCCTGCAAATGCTTGAGATGAAATTGCTCAAGTGTCAGCAGCATGTAGAAAAAAAAAATACAAAAGGCATACAACTGAACACTGTTTCCAACAGGAATTCAGTGCCGCTATGGATTCTATGTCTGCACTGGCATTGATTCGCTTGCTTTTGGAGATTTCTGTCTTGTTCGAGTTGGTGTGACTATGAGAGTTTTGCATCCTGTACCAAACAAATTGATGTTATATCTGATTTGATTATATCATGCTTCATTTTGGCACTTTTATTGCTGAATTGGCTCAATAAATCCTGTGTATAATTATTGTATCTGGCTGACCCAGGTCTTCCTTTTTAATATCTGGAACTGTTTACTCCCTAGATTTTAATATCACTTAGTGCACTGTATTTTTTCATATGATTTACAGTCTTTCAACTCAAAAGCTCAATAGATAAACCTCCATTCAGTACAACTTCCTAATCATAGGTGACTTCACAGTGTGGCACACAGATGCACTGTTCACCAGCATGAGTAAGGAGAGGGTTATGGTTAGTTGCTTATTGTGTGCCAGGATTCATTACATCATGCATGCACTCAAGTCTTTGTGCCATAAGTACACATATGACACAGTCATAGTTAACTTGGGAGTAAATAACTTGAGACATACCTCCCTGGACTATATGAAAAGAGGCATGACAGAGCTCTCAGAATGTGACAAAGGCAGGTAAGAACCTAACCTTGAGTAGCATTTTAACATCACCGATGATGATACTGCAGTACTACAAACGATTATTGACTTCAACAACTGGCTTAACCTCCAGTATCCTAAAATGGTGGGTCCAATTTATATCTATATCTATATCTATATCTATATCTATATATATATATATATATATATATATATATATATATATAGAGAGAGAGAGAGAAAGAGAGAGCTATAGATATCAACCTAGGAGGAGATGGTAGACAGTCCTAGCTGCTATGTCAAGTGTGTCCTGCACCTATCTCCCTGAAGCTTTTGTATATTGGCTAAAACCTTGTCCACCCCCACAATACCTTTTTAGGCAATGTCAGTCTGCAAAATCTTCTATCATAACCAGACAGAATCCAGATAACATAAAAAGTATTGCTGCTTAATCATTAGGAGCCTCAAAAAAAAAAAAACTTCCTGCTTTGATATGTACATTGTCATGTATTCATGGTTCAAGACCATTGAGAGTATCCCATCAGTGCAGGGTTTCAACACCTACACATATTCTGGTCCACCCCACTAGATGAATGGACTAAAGGTGGTGGTGTCTCTATATTCATTAAAAAAATAAATCATCTCCAGGCTTGTTAGACAAGATAATGACCTAGAACTTCTCCATATCCAACCAATTGAACAAAACCCTTTATCAAAGCTAACTATAGGACCCATAAACCAAAATATGGTGCAATGGTGCGCAAAAAGAATTAATAACTCAAAAGAAATGCACCACCAGGGCTTCTGGAACTCCACACTATTTTGTTGTATTAAATGTTAAGTGCTTCCATCAAACAAAGGTTGACTTCATCAGAACAAGGAACTAACTATAGGACACCCCCCCCGTATGCTCACCTTGGTCCATACCTCCTACTTGACTAGTATGGATGTCCTATGTATTAGGACAAACACCATTCTCCTAGGAGATTTCAATTTTCCTTCATCAGCTGAGAGTCTTATGCATTGCCTAAACTTTATGCCCTGAGATTTCTACACTTCATTAATACAAACTCTCTTGACGAGCTAGTAGGCTCCCCAACTAGGAGAGACAAAATCCTGGACTTGGCCTTCACTAATATGGGGCAGTTCTGTTCTTAACCAGCTATAACTTCTTCCATAGACTAATCTGACCATAAATCAGTCATAGTCCCCATAAGACTGAAACCAGAAGCATATTCAAATACCTCAGTATTCAGAGATTATGCAAAGACTAATCTATTAAAACAGAGTGATGACCTTGCTAAATTCCACACCCCCCTCCGACCTAATGACCTAATGACCTCACTGAGTATGTGGAATTCTTCACCACAAAATTCTACACACATGTGAATAGTTGTATAGCTACATCTGTCCCCCTCTGAAGTAAATGTTGTCTTTTGGCTTTTCCCGGTTAGGGGTCGTCACAGTGGAACTCCATTCAACCTTCAGCGAAGGCATGCCCATTTATGCATGTCTTTCGAACACTCACCCAACCGTGGGGAGGACATGCAGACTCCACACAGAAGGCACTCCCTGCACTCCAGCTGAGAATCGAACGGGAGAACCTCTTGCTGTGAGGCAACAATGCTACCGCTGCACCATCGTGGATGTTCCCCCTACTCCTCTGAAGTAAGGCCGTACAGTAAAAGAAAAAAAAATAATTGCATGCACTAATAAATATAACTCTTAAAATGCAAAAAATGCTGTTGTTAAACCTAACAAAGAACTCCAGTCCCTCATCAAATCAGCCAAAGATAGATATGAAAGAAAAGTAGCCACCCAGACAAAAAATAAATCCATAAGGCTTTCTTTAACTGTGTTATATACCTCAGAAACAATGTCCAGCACTGTGCAGAACTAATTGTAAATGACATCACATACTCAGACCCTGAGGACATATCCAGTCTACTAGCAGATAAATTTAGCTCTAACTTCACTCTCCTCTCTTCCCCCCTACATTCCCAGATAACATGCATACATCTATACCCCCTCAAGTTTCCAAAGAACAAGTCATCAAAGCACTTTTCAAGGCCAAGAGTGATGCTCTATGGGGTCATATAACATGTCAGACGGCTGCCTATTGGCTAGTCTGAAACAGGTCAGTATCAGCCTACAGACATATTTTATGCTGGACAACTGGAGAACAGCAGCAGTCATCCCATCTCCACAAAGGGTGAGTGTCAATGGACCAGATAATAGACCTATTTATCTATAAACCTAGGACAAAAATGGGAAGCAGCTTATATAGCTGCAATCCTACCATAGCATGGAATAAGCTTCCACTTCAAATAAGATTAATAAATAAATCAAAACAATTCAAAGCAGCTGCCAAAGAACACCTGAAAACACTCAAGTCTTGCCACTGTACTCATCCACCATGAGCTGTTGTCTGATTGTCCCTCTCAAGTTTTAAATACTATACCTCTCAGAACTTCTATTCCTACTGTCCTGTGTACCTGAACTCTGGCAAACCTCAGACTCCTAAATACTTTAACTTCATCTTCGCATCCTTATATATGTCCTTCATAACTCTGATCTATAGCATCCTAGCTCTGAAAAATACACAGATTACTGAATGTCCTTTTTCATACATTGACTGCATTTCTATTGATTAATTATTAAATATCCAAAATCAAATTATCCCTGTTTTTTTTCCCTCCATATTTGTTTTTACTGTATTGTTTAATTAATATATTGTAGAAGTTTATAATTGTTCTCTGGAGCTTTTCTCCCTGGGCCTCCACTGAAAAAGGGCAATTTGTTGCTCAATTGGATTACTCCCGGTCAACAAATGTAAAATAAATAAATAAATAAGTCTGACTAGCCTTATCAGTAAACCCATGATGAGGATCATTAAGGAGTTAGTAAAGAAGGACAGTGGTTACCTAAAAAAGCTTGACCCAACTTGCCTGCTTAACCTGGCTGACTTCTTCAAAAAGGTTACTGAAACAATGGATGAGAGAAATTCTGTAAACACTACATATCCAGATCCTGTGAAGGCACCTGACACTTTTTAATAATCAGTTATTGTTGATAAACTCTCCAAGTTATTTTTTTTTTAATTATTACTTAAGACATAGGCACATGTACATTAACAGAAAAAAACAAACCATAATAACATTTTGTTCATGTGTTACACATTGCATATGTGTTTTCTTTCTTTATAACAACTGTCATACACTAAACATTATATATATTGTGCAATTCCTACCTTCTCTTAAACCTCACTCTTCCTCCTGTACATTATTTTGCATGTATTGTTTCCACCAATTCCATTTATTTCTACGTAATTTGTTCCTTCCTTTATCTAAATATCTCATTTCAAATTCTTTCATCTCTTTATTGAGCATTTCAGTTACAGTTGGTTCAGATTTTGATTTCCATTTTCTAGTAACTGTTTTTTTTTACAGACAATAGCATTAAAAATTTTCAGTCCTTATGATATCTAGGCAGTTCAAATCCTGTGTCCCAGCTCAAAAGAATCATTTCCTTTGTTACCTCAGGTTTATTCCCCTAATATTTCTGACAGAGTACTCTGTAGGAGAGTTAATCTACCAACTCATCTCACTCCTAAAATATATGTTCACACTTACCTTTCTCTCTTTCCCATCATACCGCCAGAATTTGTTATTTACCTGGGGAAAATATTATTTGACGTCTACTTGGTGTATAAAAATACCTATGCAAACACTTCCAAACAAAAATCCTAAACCTTCTGCATTTTGTTAATCCCTATGTAACCTGTTGGATCGCCTCACAAATAGCACCTAGAAAAGTGGGCAGGAGGCTATACTTCCTCCAAAAGGCCTGGCACTAGTGGAATACCCCCGGTGTTCATTCCTTGGAACACTCCTTTTTGGTATTTACTTTGATGAAGTCAAAACTAATGTTAAGTGCCTATGGCCGACCAAGTTTGCAGATGACGGTACATTTGGTGCCATCATAAACTCCCTAAAGGACACCAAAATCCTCCAAGTGGGCTTTTCATGACAAACAGAGTGTGATATAAGCATGGACTAAAACTAAATGCCAAAAAATGTGTAATAGTCTCCTTCGGGCAAGTTTGACATACCCTGTAATTGTCACAGTTACAACACACCCCTGAAAATTGATGTGGAAGTTAGGGACCTGGGAACTTATGTGAACAACAAACTGTCCTTCGATCACCATGCATCTATCCATACCTCTCAATCTCTTAGCATAAGAAATCTGAACAAACCCTAAAATAATGGGAGAACAAAGGCATAAAAATATGGACATAGTTTAAATATTTAAATATCGTTTTTATAAACTTAGAAAGTTGCTAGAGACTTGTGTTGCATTTCCTAAAGGATATGAAATCTGAAACTCAAATATATGTCATTATTTAGTTACTTCAGTGCTCAGTGAATTATAATCAATGGCTTAATAAATACCTACAGGATTGGATCCAGCACAAAATGACATAGGCCGCTGCCTAGGGCCCAGTGTCGTCAGAGGGGCATGGCCTGCCATAAAAAAAAATAAAGCTTCATAGCTCTGCTACCTTCCAAACAACAGGAGGTTATTCATTCAATTCAGGCCAGCTGCACATCATTCAAAGTCGAGCTCATCTACACAGCGTCAGCATACATGGGAATTCAGCTCATCTGACCATCAAATGAAAGTTCAGCCCAGCCCATCTGCATAGAATCAGCGGACACAAGAGCCTGGAAAGCATACTGAAGAAGATGACAGGAGATTTCTTTTAGAATGAAAGAGAGCAAATTTTGAATTGGAACTTGTGAACAGAGTAGGACCTGCACAACAGGAAAAAAGGAGAGAATTAAAGAATGGATGTGTAATGGGTGTGACCCTGGAAAGCATATTGAAGTAGATGGTTAAAGATTTGTTTTTAGGGTGTAAGAGCACAAAATTTGTATCAGAACTGCAGGAAAGAAGCAGAGAATGGCTTTTATAATGAACACAAACACAGGTCTTGTGTAGGGGAGATTCATGTTTTGTAGAAGAGACAGATTGTGTGTGTGTATGTGTGTGTGTGTGTGTGTGTGTGTGTGTGTGTGTGTGTGTGTGTGTGTGTGTGTGTGTGTGTGTGTGTGTGTGTGTGTGTGTGTGTGTGTGTGTGTGTGTGTGTGTGTGTGTGTCCTTCTACTGCCTCCAGTTCCCCAAGGAGTGTGTGTGTGTGTGTGTGTGTGTGTGTGTGTGTGTGTGTGTGTGTGTGTGTGTGTGTGTGTGTGTGTGTGTGTGTGTGTGTGTGTGAGACCTACTGCTGCCTCCTATCCCCAAAGGATGAGTCACACATTAGAAAACTGCATCCAGATTGCAGAAAATAAAGGTAAATCTAGAATTCTTGAGCAAAGAAGTTGAGAGATACTTTGTCCATTCTATGTAAAATGTGTTGCTTTCTAGCAAATTGCTGTGGATTGCAATCATTAAATAATGACAGGCATGAGTTTCGGATGTTGTACGTAATAGGAACATTTGTAATCTGTTCTTTGATTTTTGGGTCTTTGTCTCTTATTTGACTCAAACTTACCAAGGAAGATTCAGTCACACGGATCAGTGTGGCAGCTCAACATATGGTTTATTGCAACTTGAAATAAAGAAAGTGTGATAAAAATAAGATTTAAAACACAAAGATAAGCACTTTTGTCATTAACATTGTAAGACTTCATCAGATCACACTGAGCCGTGTGATTGAATGATGCTTGATTTTCTTGTTTTGTTGACTGTTGACAATGTATTTATTATCTGGCTGTGAATGAAATAGATAGAATAAAGTCTGTGAGTTTAATGTTAATATTTTAACTGTGAATATATTTTAATTAACCTTGTTTTTTTCACAGACACATTGGTATAAAAGACACTGTGTTGGGATACAGCAGTCTGTCTGGATGAATAAGGTTATGAGCTGTTTTTGTGGTGCCTTCAATTGTCTACTGTGTAACTCTGTTGTAACTCTGACAATTCACCAGATTGTGCTCCAAGGCTGCCCCTAAAAAGGAACACTTGCATCCAGTGAGCTGTCCCAAGCAGTTAGCAAATGGACTGCACATTTGTCTATTGAATTCCTGCTGCCTTCACATAGACGCAAATTAGTGCTTCACTATATGCTATTTGACTATAAGTCCCAGCACCTCTTTTAGTTTAATGGATTGTCAGATACATTTTCAATAAATGCGAGTTTCAAAGGAAGAGTTGTTTACTGTTGATCACGGTAGGTCTGTTTTCAGTGTGAGACTGTTTTATTTTGTTTTGCAAATGGCTGTCAGTGTTTTTGCTGTAAAATTTCAAATAATTTTAAATTAAATCCAAAGCTGTGTGATCATGTTAGAAGTAAAAAAGATATAGTGTGCACACTTACAGGTCCAAACAATGTTTTATGATAATTGAGGAGAGACTGACAAGAAATGGGATATTGGTATGGCTGCAGGGGAAGCTGTCAAGCACATTGCCTAGGGTCCCATTTAACCCTGACCCATCTCTGAGTACCCATGAATCTATAAGCAAAAACTTGGTTTCTGAATTGCACCTAGACAAAAGCATTTTCTTTAGTTCTATGCCCTCAAACATATGATTTACTTAAAACTATATTTATTTCCATCTATAATATCTGTAATTATTCCCTTCTTCATCCTCTTTAAAATTTTCCCATCTTTTCTTCTCATCTCAACTAAATTTTTATTTTCAGTAAACCAAGCTGGAAAAGACAAACTAGTAACTTCAAAATGGAAAAAAACAGGATCCAACCAAGAGACACACTGAGGCACAATAAGCTAGCGCTTTCATCCACTTTTAATGATGTGAACTTCTTCAGAAAAAAATAATAATAACCACCTACCCATCTTTTAAATGATTCATTACAGGAAATGATGTCATAATCTGCACAGTCAAATAAATTTAAAGTAATAATACTATATAAAATAATTAATATATCTATAAAAATGTATATGCATACATATAAATACTACATGTATAAATAAATACAATATATCGGTATGTTATTACATACCTTATATTTATCTATATTTTAAAAAACATTTTATATTAATGACTTCATTAAGCCCTGGATATATATCAGCCCCAAAAAGGAGCTGCCAAAATGCTTCCTTCTGTTCTAATGTGTTGTCAATGTCACCACCAAACATTTTTTTCTCTACATAATCTAAAACAAAAAATTCAAATTTCTTAAAATCCGTGCAGGAAAGAGCATGTCTAGCTAAAGAATTGTTTTTATCTTTTTTCTTTATAGCTAGAACATGCTCATAAATTCTACGTTTTAAAACTCTTTTTGTTTTACCTATATAGTAATTTTTGCATGTGGAACAAGTAGCCATGTAGACTACATTTTCACTATGGCAATTAAAATATTTATTTGCCCAGAATGTTTGTTCCAAATGTTCTATAGTGATAAAGGACGAATTACACATGAACCTACATTGTTTACAGTCCTTACATGCAAAAGTACCTTTTTTGTTACTAACTGATCTATCTTTATAAGTTTCTGACTTCTGAGAAGTTTCTAACTTCTGTCTAATATTTGTCACCTTTATCGTCCTTTATCACTATAGAACATTTGGGACAAACATTCTGGGCAAATAAATATTTTAATTGCCATAGTGAAAATGTAGTCTACATGGCTACTTGTTCCACATGCAAAAATTACTATATAAGTAAAACAAAAAGAGTTTTAAAACGTAGAATTTATGAGCATGTTCTAGCTATAAAGAAAAAAGATAAAAACAATTCTTTAGCTAGACATGCTCTTTCCTGCACGGATTTTAAGAAATTTGAATTTTTTGTTTTAGATTATGTAGAGAAAAAAATGTTTGGTGGTGACATTGACAACACATTAGAACAGAAGGAAGCATTTTGGCAGCTCCTTTTGGGGCTGATATATATCCAGGGCTTAATGAAGTCATTAATATAAAATGTTTTTAAAATATAGATAAATATAAGGTATGTAATAACATACCGATATATTGTATTTATTTATACATGTAGTATTTATATGTATGTATATACATTTTTATAGATATATTAATTATTTTATATAGTATTATTACTTTAAATTTATTTGACTGTGCAGATTATGACATCATTTCCTGTAATGAATCATTTAAAAGATGGGTAGGTGGTTATTATTATTTTTTCTGAAGAAGTTCACATCATTAAAAGTGGATGAAAGCGCTAGCTTATTGTGCCTCAGTGTGTCTCTTGGTTGGATCCTGGTTTTTTCCATTTTGAAGTTACTAGTTTGTCTTTTCCAGCTTGGTTTACTGTTGTTTCAGTTTCTGCTTTGGAACCAACATTGATGGCAGCTGAGGTTTCTTCACAAGAAGACTTGTTAAATCTCTCCACCTATCCAGTTCCTGAAAGAGGTGAAGAGTTGCCTACTACAGCAGTCTTTTCATTACAACTATCGAGTACTATCACGAAGATAGTAAAAAATTGTTTGGAAGAACAATTAAGCTTCAAAAAGGTCCAAAAGGGTGAGGGCGCTTTAAGACCTGAAGTTGGAGGTTGCCCACGCCCATTTCAGTCATCAGAAGCCTGCAGTGAAGAACATCCTGTGAACCGAAATGGTGAGGGAGCTGAATCACGAAGTATGGCAGATAATCCTGTATGGAGTTATATTAGTAAACCTTATGAGAACCCGTTTACAAACCTAGCAGAGATTCCAATGAATGAAACTGTAAGTAAACAATTACATGATTCTAATTCATGTAAAAAGTGTATTTTTGAACTGGAGAGACTTGTTTTCAAGTATGTGTCTTTAACTTTGGAAGTACAATACTTAGGGGAATGTATTAATCGCAAAATAGTTCCGCAAGGTTTGAGAACGGCGAAATTCCCCAATTGTGTTTCTCCTGGTGACGATTTGTGCAATGTTTTAATAGAATTGTGCAATGAGACTGGTTTGGCCATGATGAGAGTGCTTGTCTCTCACTACGAAAAAGAAATAGTTAAACTCAAGGACAGTATTAAATCTAAGGATGACAGTATAAAAAGTTATATTTGCTTCAATAATTTTTTAACATTATATAATGGTATTGAAGCAAAGGCGGACAGACATAGAGCTACTATTATAGCTAGAAAACAAAACAAGTTAAAGAGAGACATTCAAGCATACAGGTTGAATCAGGCCTACATCAGTATCACTGATGTGAGTGTCACCACAGTACCTTCAATTAACAATAGTTCTTTGGTCGACAGGGTGGCCAATCTCCAAGAGGGGTTGACTACAGGAAATAAGGAGGTTTTTCCTAGAGTGAATGAAGTACCAGCCCTTTTGGTCAATGATGAACAGAGTGTCAATGTGAATGGTACTACAAACAATACAGTAAAAGTGGGAACTAGTTTTGCTGGAGTGGTGGCCACTTGCAATGGACATTCTAATGGACATGTTACTGGCCCTTTTCGGACACAAGGGCCTTCCATGAAAAGGACTACCAAATGGTACAATGTGACGCAGCAGAAAGGGAAGACAAAGGGGAAGAACAAACGGAGGTGATTTCACCTCCAAGAGACAATTTCACCATAGATATTGTCAATTTGAGTAGTAGTTCCTTTTGTGCAGCGACCAACAGTGTGTTAAGAAAAGGTTTTTCTTTTATTCCTACCAACAGGATGAACATTGGCAAGTTAATGATTGATTTTAGGCTTTTTTTGCGTAAACTCAACCTTCAATATATTTTGCATGATGTTAACACCACAGTGGAACAGGGAAATTCTAAGCTTAGTAAACCGAGTGTCTTTAACCCCCCATTGGTGAACACACTGCAAGTGTTTCAAAACATTTGTGAAAAAGAGTTTAGAGGGATTAAACATGGCAATGTTAAAAATAACTTATCTGAAGCTGAACTAATTGCTTTGGAAAACATAAGTAGGAATTTTAACATCAGAACTATGAAAGCTGACAAAGGGGGAAAAATAGTAATCATGGACACCTGTGTTTATGAAAGATCTCTCAGTACGTTATTAGAAGATTCAGATACTTATTCCAAAGTTTCTTTACACTTTGTCAACTACAGTTTTAGGAAAATTGATACCTTTTTGTTTGATATGTTTTGCCAAGGGGAAATTGACAAAGCTGATTATGATTTTCTATTGGTAGAACATCCAAAAAGCCACTTTTTTGGAATTCCTAAAATTCAAAACAACGAAACAAGTCCATCTTTTAGACCTATAGTGTCTGCCAGACAATTTAAAACTGAGAATATTTCAATATGGTTAGATAATGTTCTCAATCCAATAGTACAAAAATCAGAACATTATCTAAGAGATTCTTGGCACTTGCTAGAGATTTTAGGTAAATATAAAATGCCTGACAGAGACATATATTTTTGTACGCTAGATGTCACGAGTTTGTACACTTCTATTAATCAGGAAGTAGGTTTAGAGTTCATGAGAGACTATCTCACGTCATACTGATTTTTCAGGTGAAAAAGTAAACACAATCTGTACATTAATGGAATTGGTACTCGATAATAATTTTTTCAAATTCAATAATACATTATATAAGCAAATATCAGGTGTAGCCATGGGAGCAAGAGTGGCACCTGCTTTTGCGAACATAGTCATGGCCAATTGTGAAAATAGGTTCCTGAAGTTACACCCTGGTTACAACAAGGTAGAATTATACTACAGATACATAGATGATTTGCTTTTTTTGTGGTCAGGGGAACATTCTGAATTCGTAGAATTTGTATCTGGCCTTAATGGCACTACAGATTTTTTATTTTTCAAAATAGGTGGTTTTGGTGAACAAATTAATTTCTTGGATTTGACACTTAACATAGATAATGTTACAAGAAAATTTAAGAGTAGAATCTATAGGAAGTCATGTTTTGCAAATCAGTATTTGCACAGGGATAGTTGCACCCAACACACATGAAAAAGGTGTCATCAAGGGTCAAATGATCAGACTAAGTAGGCTTACTTCTGATGAACATATTTTTTGGAATGAGCTTACATTTCTTAGAGAATTATTTCTCCAAAGGGGTTATGACCAAAGGTGGTTAGAGGGAATAGAAAAAGAGGTTTCACTCTTAAGAAAAGGTGTTGCTCAGCCCATTTTGTGTTCTGACGACATAATAGTGGAAGCTCCAATATATTTACATCACAGTAATAAAAGAAAGAATCAAGAATTCAACATAGCATTTCCTCTGCCAATAGTAAATGAAATTTGGTGTATAAAGGAAATTATTGAGAAGAACTGGAGAATTATTTTAGGTAACAAGGAATTAAGTATATCTTTGGGTCATTTACCAAAGTTTACATACAAAAAGGTGACAAATATTAGACAGAAGTTAGAAACTTCTCAGAAGTCAGTAACTTATAAAGATAGATCAGTTAGTAACAAAAAAGGTACTTTTGCATGTAAGGACTGTAAACAATGTAGGTTCATGTGTAATTTGTCCTTTATCACTATAGAACATTTGGAACAAACATTCTGGGCAAATAAATATTTTAATTGCCATAGTGAAAATGTAGTCTACATGGCTACTTGTTCCACATGCAAAAATTACTATATAGGTAAAACAAAAAGAGTTTTAAAATGTAGAATTTATGAGCATGTTCTAGCTATAAAGAAAAAAGATAAAAACAATTCTTTAGCTAGACATGCTCTTTCCTGCACGGATTTTAAGAAATTTGAATTTTTTGTTTTAGATTATGTAGAGAAAAAAATGTTTGGTGGTGACATTGACAACACATTAGAACAGAAGGAAGCATTTTGGCAGCTCCTTTTTGGGGCTGATATATATCCAGGGCTTAATGAAGTCATTAATATAAAATGTTTTTTAAAATATAGATAAATATAAGGTATGTAATAACATACCGATATATTGTATTTATTTATACATGTAGTATTTATATGTATGTATATACATTTTTATAGATATATTAATTATTTTATATAGTATTATTACTTTAAATTTATTTGACTGTGCAGATTATGACATCATTTCCTGTAATGAATCATTTAAAAGATGGGTAGGTGGTTATTATTATTTTTTCTGAAGAAGTTCACATCATTAAAAGTGGATGAAAGCACTAGCTTATTGTGCCTCAGTGTGTCTCTTGGTTGGATCCTGTTTTTTTCCATTTTAAATTTTTATTTTCCTTATCTCTGAGTACTGTTACCCTTCCTTTTCTTTTTTCCTTTTATATATTCTTCACAGCATCTAATCACCTAAGTGATCTAACATTATATATGCTGCAAGATTAACTGTTTTCTTACAGCTGTATATATTATAATGCAATTTGGTCTGTTTTATTTACCTGTTTCTGTTTATTTCATAATGTAATGATTTAAAAACTACAGTATATTCACCTGCTGTTATTGTAACACCTTTGATACTGTCATTTACCCCATATGTATAATACAGCTTGTTTGCTGTAGTGGTGTGTTGCTCTGACTTTAATGCACAAGGTCCTGGGTTGGAGACTTGGCAGTGATTATTCTTGCTACTATTTTGCACTTTTAGAGCTTTTTCCTCCAGGCCTCCACTGAAAAGGGACTTTGCTCATTCAGACTTTTCTGGTAAATAGATGCAAATAAAAAAATAAATTTATAATTTTCTTTCAGGAAGTAAAACCCCTATATCCTTCAGATGTACTCCACCCCCATAACCCTAGACCCTTATATACCCCCATATACTATGATAGAAAACATGTATGATACACAATGATTATGCTGTAGGAAAAAATGATATACTGCATTTCAGAAAACTGTTAGCCAAGAAATTATTTTTCAAAAGTTAAAATGCTAGCAAATTTTGATTTGGATAGCTAAAATAATAGAATACTTCTGAAGATCACAAAGAGTCTAGCACAACTATCCATTTTATAAGCAATAAGATAAATCTAATTTTAGCCTTGAATACATACCTGATCAAGTCTTTAGATAATATATATATATATATTTTTTAATCCGACAGTTAAATATGTTGAAAACAATTCCAGTTTATAACTCCTACCAATGAAACCTTTTCTTAAAGGCTGGCTGATGACACTGTGGAATTGCTAAATCAGTGAAAAAGAACTAGTTCTTTAGAAATATGAGTAAAATAAAGTATTTTAAAACTGCAAGAAAGATCCAGCCAAGCCAGAGTCTTCATTGTGTAATTCCTTAAATCTCCTGTATTGGAGGCCCATGGGATACAAGCAATTGAGTCCTTATGGACTTGCCAGTGTTTCAGCTACATGCCTTCTGAATACCAATGACATTTTACTTTTTAAGTCTTTATGGGTACATTCAGGATGATAAACCAGAAGAACAGGTTTATATTCAACAGCAGTTGTTTCTCCCAGCAAATGATGAGATCTGTTTCCCAAATTATTTTGATTATTAACAAATAAGTGATTTAATATTAAATACTGCACACCTTAACAAGCAAAACATTACAGAAATGTTTTTAAGGAATGCTAGAACTCAATTTTATATTTAAAAATGAGCTATAGAAATTATATGGTCAAACATATTACAATATTTAAATATAATCAGGAAAATTATGCTGCACAATGAGGTCTGTTTTTTTTTTTTTTTTTTTTTTGAGGGCTCAGTAAAAATAAAATGTATTTAAATACATTTCACAGTACAGGAGTAATTATGTAGCTTAGATATGCAGTCCAGTTTTACTCATGTTACATCTGTTTGCTTTTAAATGTAAAAATGTGCAGTTAGCTCTGTGTTAAACATCACTTAAACTGGGTTCAGTACTCAGTTATGTTAGTGTACTAATGCTTGAAGAACATTACTTGATTTCCTCTTGGATCCTATATCCATTGCGATAGAAAACAGTGGGATAATGAATTAGGGAATTTGCCTCATATATATATATATATATATATATATATATATATATATATATATATATATATTACTTCAAATTTTATATTCGCTCTCTTATGTCTGCTGTACGTCATTATCACCTGGGTGGTCAACTTCCTGAGCTATTTCGATAAAGGAAGACCTCAGTTCTTAATGGTGCCACATAGTTATCAAAAGGAAAAAAGAATATGTGTGCCTGGCTCTGTTTTCACTGGCTAGACCAAAGGGGAGTTATATATGTCATAAGCTAACCTCATAAACTATTGTGTTACTCCATTTAAAACTGTCATCTGTTATAGATGCCTGCTTTAAGGTGCAATAAATAAAACAAGGACTGAATCTGTAGTACATAGAAGGAATGTTATAGATATGGGAATTACTTTGTTTCTAGTGATATTAATTTTTTGGTATTCTTTATTTCTCCCAGATGGTTATAAATGGAATATATTAAATAGTATTTTCTGCTTTTATCACAAGTCTCCATATGTGGTTGCCACTTGCTAACTTTTTATAATCACTTTTCCTCAGTTACCATTTGCCTTTAGACAGTAGATTTCCCTAATGTGCATATTTTAATAGAGGGCTTGTAAATATTTCTAAATGTAATTAACACACCACACAATAAAACTACTGATACAGTCATCCTGGCAAGACAAAAGGGACTTTTAAAATCTCTGGCCTTCACATCTTAGCTCTGGATATCATTTATTTTTTATTTGTTTATTTATTTAAACTAAGATAATTAATTATAAGCATTCATAACACAAAAATATAATAAAATCTTTGTGAAAAAAGAAAAACAAATGATAACATGATGTCCAGGTCTAAAAAAGGATGAACAGAAATATGTAACCATTAATACGCGCAAAGGCTTTGTTCGTATAACAAAATGCGAATTACTTGTAGCCATGCATCCACTATTTAATGCAAGCCAGAGTATATTTAAGCTGGTTTCAAAGAATATGACCAAATATACATATTTGTGTATGTCTTGCCACATTCAGTGAAACCAGGGAAAAATAAGACACAGGCACACATTAATTAGCACTTTACATAAGCACTATGTATTTATGAAGACCCCTCCCCTGTTAGTGAGAAATTCACTAATTCACAGAAAGTGCTACAAAGATTGCAGGAGGGTGGTCTGAGAGTTAAAAATAAATAAATAAAAGCAGGAGTTTGACAAGCTGCATATCAAATATCTGAGGAATGCAGTAGATAAAAAATATGCAGAAATATAAATTGCCCTTCAGATAATAAGCATTAAGGACTTTGCTGTATATCTTCCTCACCACACACACATACACACACACACACACATGGAAGGTTTGCGCATATTTCTTTAGTTTCATAATTTATTAAGGGGAGCCACTTACTTACCCTTGTACAGCTGACTAAATGAAGAAATTCCACTGCAACAGAAATGTCAGGAATAAAATGTGTTTATAAAATCTATAGAATGATTAACACATGGAAAAAAGTGTTAAAGACTTGCTACATACACTAGGTTGAGATGCTTCTGTATTTGGTGTTTGAGCTATGTTTCAACATGTTTTACCCTCAGGTGAGGGAAACCTATTGCGTATACTTTGAGAACAATCTTCAAAAGTGACATAAACTATTCACAAATTGAAAAATAAATATAAATATTTTTTAAATCCAGTCAGTATATACTACGTAGAAAATTCAAAATGGTTCCAGACTATAAACCGCTGTTAACATGGTCTGGTGACCATAAGACTCTGCCCGCCAGGGCAGCACTACTTATCACAAGATGGTCAGTAATCTTATCAGCCTTTGATTTCCACACTGAGTGCAGGATGTAAAAGGAACAATGTAATGCTGATGGCCTTTCAAAAATACCATTTTCAGAAATTGCTAATAAAGTAACAGAACATATAAATAAGAACACAAATGTTATTATAGAAAATAATTTCTGAGGGACTCCAAAGCTGAAGTGATGACAAGAATGACAAGAAAAGGTAAGGAACTGTAGAGGGCTTTATGATGATGAATTGCCTGCTAAAGTAGGTCAGGGCTTAGCATTATATCATAAGAGAATATTTGAATTATTTGTAAAGAAAAACTGTGGTCTTTTTATAAAAAAAAGTTATAATTGTGTGGAAACTGAGAAAAGTAATACTAGAAGAAACGTATGTTGTTGTTATGAAAATACAAAACCCTGTCATGAAAGTTAGCATGATGCCCAAAGTAAGTTGATGAGGGTGCGTGCATGTGTAAGCAAAGTTTATCATGTCAGACAAAACAGAAGATGCCTGGACAGGTACCGTACATCCATGATACTTTCCAGGTGGATAATGAAAAAGACTGCACTCTGATTTTTGTGACGACTGATGAATAGTGCACTCATGACTATGGTTGTTGTATATTCAAAATGATTAAAAGCATTTTGTTCAGAATGAGATTATGGTTCAAGCTACCCATGTTGCAAATGGGTTATCAGAGAAAAAGAAAGAAAGAAAGCAAAAAATGAATTCAGTTCACATAAAAATAATTTTATTGTTTGATTAAACAAAACAGAAAAATCCATTCCACTCGTGCAACGATTATCAAATACAATATTAGATGGGGATGATAATATTTATTCCTGTTGCTGCACAAAACTCAGTGAGCTTCATGACCGGTCCATTCCCAGCAGAGTTATTCCTGACCAGATGTGTCAGGACAAGGCCTGACTTGATTAAATTGTACCTATATGTGGAAAACAGTACCTATAAAGTTTCAGCATGATTGTCATGTAAAAGAAAGGGCATTCCAGAAGTCAGATTCAGCGAACACTCAAGGTACAACTGAGGAGGTCTCAGGTGGATAATGAGTGTGATTACAAAATAATCAGGTCCAGTTTCATGGGGTTTTTTTGTTAATGGAGTTCACACAGGCATCACCTACAGACAGAACAGTGATACAAAAACTGAAAAGTAGAATGAAGAAGAACAGTCACCTTCCAGGAGAAGGAAGTTCAAGTGCAGAAAAATACCTGTAATAATGAACCGATATAGGGTGATCCAAGTGAACGTTCAGCTGTGTGAACATACTCACAATAACAGTAGATATTTGAATAAATGGGTCATCATTGTAGTATTGTTTGTCTTGCATGCTGTAGGTAGACATTCGTTCATCTTGCCTGACTTCAGGAGCTTTGGGCTTCATCAAAACAGTCCCGGGAGGAAAAAAGAGCTGGTCAGATCAGATGAGGCCCTCCTCTTCCTCCATATTCAAGTAAAATGGCTTCTCTGGGGGAAGGCATTCTTTCCTTAGTGGGAGCAGCAATTCCAGCTTTCCAGGATGTTTTTTTTTCTGGTAGATACAGTCTCAATCATGCTTATACTGTACATATTCATCAACAAATCATCTATAATCAAACCTGTCTGGGTCTAAGGCAAGTGCTGGTGGGTGGTAAATAAATAATTAAATAAATAAATAAATAAATAAAGGGTCTCCCTGTATTGGTTCAATGGGATATAAGACTGAAGGCTTGGTCATCGTTTTTTTTTTTTTTTTTTTTTTTAAATAAACTAACCCAATCATTACCTCTGTACTTAGAGTATAAGGTTAACGAACTAATAGTGTAGGATTATTATCATAAAAGAAGAATTCTCTAGGGGAATACACCTTGGATTTGTGATCTACTGATGTTTGGAAACCAGTATATAGATGTAGCACAGCTAGAATTTCTATCAAGACCTGGCTAGATTAAAAAACTGCTATCCCACTGTTAGTTTCCAAAGGAGCAGTGACAGTCAAGGAAGTGGAGGAAACAGAGAATGAGGCCAGTGCTGAACAAGGCTGTTCCTGTCCAGAGTTGCTACCTTCCAACCTTTATGGAAATATACCAGGTTGCTAAGGTCTCTCGCTCTCTACTTGCTCTGCCTGTGGAATCTTTCAAACTTAATGTCTTAGGTTTATCCACCTTCCTATCCTGTTTTGTTTTATAGTTATCAGAACCACTGCAGGAAGCTGACAAAGGAATGGACAATCATAGGCCTAGTTAATCATTTTATGTTTAAGGAAAACTCAGAAAATATGTGTGGTACATAAAGATGTCTTATTAAACAAAGTACATTACTGCAAAACATCACCTAATGGCTCTCGCCTAAGCAAAAAAGTAATTGAAGATGGTTGTTCATTGGTGGCATCTGTGTTCTGCAGGCCAACATTTTGGTGATCTTTTCAAGGGGCATCATCTCCTTAGAAAAAAAACTCCAAAATCACAGCAAAAGATACCAAAACAAATGTAATACAACATGATACATAAAAATAAACAGTACTGGTAAATAAAGGGGGAATAATTACAATTCCTGCAATTACTGCAATGTTATGGAAGTCATCCATATTAAAATGATGAGCATACCAACATGCTACTCAATGTGGGAAGAGAATGGAAAAGGTTTGGGCTGCTCATCGGTTTCTCATGATCACCCTAGTGATATCCTTGACATGGGGAGCAGATCAGCTCTGCTGTGGAGACATTCAAAGGCACTGGAAGCCAAGCCACAAGAACACCGCATCCACCTGTGGTTAAATCCCGAGCATAATAAATGATACAATATCAGTGATTCTCCTGATTAAATGTCTTAATACTTCAAAAGCCAATAATGCCAAGTAGTGAGTCTTAAATTTCAGAAGTATATGAGCAAAGTCTATAGTTGAAATGTTTGCAAATAGTTAGAAGGTCACTGCAGTATCTGACCTTTTGATGTGGAGTTTATCATTTACGTACTTATAGTCTAATAGACACATATTTACCCAAATCATTCATTCATTCAGTCATTATTCATTCATTCTCTTATACCTGGTTTCTCCATTTCAAGGTCACAGAAAAGCCATGGTCTATCCTGGCACTCAGTGGGTGCAATGATAAGAAACAAACCCTGAATAGGATCTTACTCTATCACTGGATTTACGCGCACATTTAGTTCACTCACTCATGTCATGTGCAACTATGGACAGTTTTCATATTGCTAATACAAACAGTTATAACAAAATACAGAGAAAGAAATTGGGTTGATTTGGGCATCAAAATGTTATCAAGAATGTTGGCAACATTGGGACTGTATAAAAGCATGCTATTCTGCAGTATGTTATACATTTGTGTATTATTGCATTTAGATAATAAAATCCACCTAAAGAATCAAGATGGTTTTCACTTGTTCTTTCTCAGTACAATTACATAAAATGTTGGAATCTTGTATCAAAGGGTTGGAAGGGTGGCCTAATGGTTAAGGTGTTTGCCTTGCATACACAAGGTTTGAATCTCACAGCAGATAATTGACTAGGATTAAAATGGCTCATAAGGGCACTTAGCCTAGTACTAATTTATGAACCTAAGATCAAGAATGTGTAGGAATTATCCTGAGAAATCTGACAACTACTGCCATAGAATAGAGTGCTGTGAGAGAAAACAACTTTCCTAGCTAGTAATCCTTATATTATTTTATTTTTTTATTGCAATGTGTATTTTTATTGCAGCGTGTTTGTTAAAGTCTTTTTCCCTTGAACGTTAAGGTCTGCTTAAGTGAGAATAAAAAAGCTTGTGTCTCATGTGGTCATAAGAACTAGAAGAGGTGGTTAACTACCTGCAAACTGCAGAAAATGCTATAAACAATTGATTTTATTCAAAGAAAAAGAAATATGTCATGCTTTTCCTGACAAGTCTAACTGGAACAGACCCTGCCACAGAATAGACTGTCGTTTCTACTACCTGCATACTTGGTGGTGCAGGAGACCAAAACACACTTTTGTTTTTGTAGCTTGTTCTGAGGGTTAGCCTCAGAGCATGTGCTGTATTGCTTTTGTTGATTTACCAAGGGTCACATATTAGTAGTACATAATATATAATTAGTACCTCTCAACTGTCCAGATTTGTGCAGAATGTCCAGATTTTTAGCTCCTATTTTTGGTCTGTTCATAATAAAATTTGTGATTTTCTGGCAAATCATTGAGGATTGAAGTCACTAAATAATGACAGCCTCAGACTTCATATCCTCCGGAAAATGAATGCTAACACAAAACCTTTTGCTCTAGCAACTTTCTAAGTTTATAAAAGTTACAATTTTCCGCTATTTTTGGTCCTTTGTTCCACCATTACTTTTGGCTTTTTCAAGATATATATACATCTGTGTGTGTGTGTGTGTGTGTGTGTGTGTGTGTGTGTGTGTGTGTGTGTGTGTGTGTGTGTGTGTGTGTGTGTGTGGGTCTAGCTGATAACACCGACATGCCAAAACACCAACAACAAAATAACCAGCACGACAAAACCGAAAGTTCAAAAACACGAAACTTCACATGCCCGACAAACCACAATCCAAACAATCCACAAAACAAATAACGTTCCTGAAAAACACACACACAAGTACACCAAAAACCTTACAAACCTACACTAAACCTTACATACACAACTATATATGCACTAACCTTAACCCAAACCCTAACCCTAAGGTCCGTCACTATCGCACACTTACCTTACCCGCACCCTAATCCTAACTCACTTAATCCGCCCCTAACCCTTAAGTCTGTCACTATCGCACACTTACCTTACCTGCACCCTAACCCTAACTCATTTAATCCACCCCTAGCCCTTAAGTCCGTCACTATCGCACACTTACCTTACCCGCACCCTAACCCTAACTCACTTAACCCGCCCCTAAACCTAATGTCCGTCACTATCGCACACTTACCTCACCCGCACCCTACCCTAACGTCCATCACTATCACACACTTACCTTACCTCCATCCTGACCCTAACGTCCATCCCTATCGCATACTTACCTTAACATGTCGGTGTTCTCAGCGTCGGGATTCTCAACTGTCGGTCTTCTCTGTTGTCGATCTTCCGGTGTCGGTTATCTTGTTGTCATTCTTCTCAGCTTTCGGCATAATCAGGTATATATATATATATATATATATATATATATATATATATATATATATATATATACGTGAGTGCTACAGTAACTTGCTCCCATAGCACTTATATTCCCACAAAAGATCAGCTTTCAAAACACGCTTGTTATTGGAGATACACAGGTGTACTTTATACAGGGAACGCCAGCAATTATTTTAACTTACTAAAGCTGTCTATTTGCTAATAATAATACATTGAAGGATTTTGTTATAAGTAAAAGAAAACCTGGCTATTATAAGAAAATATCTAACACAGTTTATATCCATTAGGATTGCTCAGTAGTACTACATTTGCAATATAAACCAATTCTATAAACATAAAAATTTCATCAACTACACTATTTTTGGTGTGTGTGTGTGTGTGTGTGTGTGTGTGTGTGTGTGTGTGTGTGTGTGTGTGTGTGTGTGTGTGTGTGTGTGTGTGTGTGTGTGTGTGTGTGTGTGTGTGTGTGTGTGTGTGTGTGTGTGTGTGTGTGTGTGTGTGTGTGTGTGTGTGCGTGTGTGCAGTTCACTTGAGTACAACTGTGATCACATAGAGATGGTGAGTATGCAGAGCATATGTAAGGAGCAGAAATACTGTTGAACACTTCCCTGTATTCTCAGCACTGTATCAGCATAGCACCACATCACTCCTATGCATGCTAAAGACATACAGAAATCCTTGCCGAAGCATCCTATGCCTACTAGACTTCCTACTACCTTACATCATCCATATAACAATACTATCATGACAACCACGACCACATCCATACCTTTGGCTGCTGGGAGTCAAATGTACTGCAAACCTGTACACTTAATGTCCTACAAGCCCGCAGAATATCCAAGAAATTGTTTAATCATTGGAGACTCCATTGTGAGACAGACAACCACAGTGCTGACTGGGCTGGTAAAGGATAGTTTAACAGCTGCCTCTCTGATGCTAGAATAGGGGATGTCACTAGGGCCCTTAGGTCTCAGTACCTCCTCAGATATAGGTTCATAGGTGTGCACTAGGCTGATGGCCCTGGGTCCTTTACAAGCCTAGTCCAAAGGATTACCCTAGCATTGTGCCACCAACCTTACTTCCCAGTGCCTCTGTTAAGTAGAGCCACTGGAGTCATCCCCGGGGTGAATTTTCTATTTCCCATCCACTCATCAAGTTTTCTCTTGAAGAGGGTCGGCGAGGTGCTCTGCTTGACATGTATAGGAAGTCTATTCCATAGCATGGGCAGTCTCTGGGTTATGAACCTGTCCTTCCAGTACATTCTGTTGATTGGCTTTTGATACCATTCCTCACTCAGGAATCATAGAAAAACTCACTAAGCTAGGCATCAACCCCTATATCACTAGGTGGGTTGCAAACTGGCTCACAGATAGAACCCAGAGTGTGAAAGTAGCTGACTCCAAGTCAGAATGCCAACTAGTCACGAGTGAAGTCCCACAGGGTTCGGTCCTGGGTCCTCTCCTGTTTGGTATCTACTTCTCTCAAGTTCAGGCCAACAAGAAAAGACTCTGGCTGACAAAGTTCACAGAAGATTGCAAGTTGGGAGCTATTATTAACTCCCCCAAGTGATGTTGACATCCTACAGAATGGCCTCACTGAGGCTGGTGTCAGAACCATCGCCTTAAGCTCAATGCCAAAAAATGTGTCATCATCCCCTTTGGGAAAAACCTGGTTCACATGAATTACCACATTGATGGTAGTACACTGAATACAGAAGGCATTATAAGAGATCTGGGAACACAGGTTGACAGCTACCTCTCTGTGGTCAGAAAATCCTTCTATGTGGCACATCTCATTACTAAGGGTTTTGCATCCAGGAAGAAATAGGTCATTGTCTCCCTCTGCTCTTCCCTTATTAGGCCAATCATCAAGTACAATGCCCATTTGGCATGTACCTCCCTAGACACGTCCAACAACTGGAGATGCCGCAAAAGTACCTCAGAAAGAGGATCCTAGGCCTTAAACACTTGTCCTATATGGACTGACTCAAACTCCAACTATTCTCTGTCTCGTATCACCTACTTAGAGGCAATCTCTGCTTGACTTACAAAGCCATGTCTGACACAGCTCTGTTAGAAATGCTACATCTAAAGAAATCCCAATCCCTGCACACCACATACTTCAGAGACCTCAACCTCATTACCACAATCAGGAAAACGTGCTGGAGGGAAATAGAAAATTCACCCTGGGGATCACTCCAGTGGCTCTACTTGACAGGGAACTAAGGTCAGGGTTCACTCCAGTGGCTCTACTCAACAGGGAACTAAGGTCGGGTGGCACAATGCCAGGGTAATCCTATGGGCTAGGCTCGTAAAGGGTCCAGGGCCATTAGCATAGTACACACCTATGAACCTATGAACCTATGTTCATCTTCAAAGAAACTGGAGGAATTCCAATTAACCTTCTGTATGTCTTTGAGGTGCTGGAGGAAACCAGAGCACTTAGCTAGACACACAAACACACAAAAAAACAGGGAGGGCATGCAGACTCCACACAGAAAAATCCACAGCCAAGAACTCAGCCAAAGTAGAGCATACTACTGTGAAATGGCAGCGCTACTCACTGCACCACTGTGGTAATGAGCAGCTCATTTCACACACATCCTCTTCCTGCCAAACTACCAAAATAAGCCACTTATCCCTTGTAAGGTTTATATTTGTGATGGTAAGTGAAAGAAATTATGGCCAGCTTGTTACTCCTAAATACTCTGCACTCACGTCCCCCTCACACAATTGCATAATGGCAGTCTGGTGATGTTTCTGCTAGAAAGTGAAAAAATTAACCAACATGCTAAATCTTGCACTGCAACCCCCGCACCACACACACACACACACACACACACACACACACACACACACACAAGCCACAGCAATGCTAGTTTTACACTACTTTCTACAAACAGGAGTCCATTGTGGAAATAGCACTGCCATGCCAGATCAGGGACTGTTGCATAGCCGTCATCAAGAGTATTGCACACCTCTTACTGTCCCTGATTTCACAGAATGTCCCTGATTGTATCCTATGTGTGCCCTGTCCCTTCTAAAAATTTTGATTTGCTAGTAAATCATAAAGTATTACAGAAAGTCAGTAATGCCAGACATTAGGATTTCAAAGATTTTATTGTCCCAAATAATGCATATTGATGCAAAACATGTTATTCTATTAACTTTTCAAATACATTTGAGTGATATTTAAGAAAATATATTCTGCCATTATTTTTGGCTTCCCTATAATTCATGACAAAGACGTCAAGGGTTATAGCATCTGGTGTTCTGCCAGTACTTATAAATCTCCATTATCAGAGCTTTGGCCGGCTAACATCTACCTGAAATCAGCTGGACGTATAAGTGAATTTAAGTACACTTTTATCTGCTCTTTTGCATATAGTACTGTATTTAATTTATTTATTTGTGTTTTTCACTGAATATTAACTCAACTGAAGTTGTGGCTGTCTCTCTACAGAGTACCTTTTAGAATTTCTATGTAGCCATTGATAGCAGTGGGGGTAGTTTCAGCTCATCACTGACATTTTGTCTTGCCTTATATAAGTGGTACATTTTGAGTTATCTCTGCTTAATATCAGAGCTTTGGTTGGCTAACATCTACCTGAAATCAGCTGGACGTATAAGTAAATTTAAGTACACTTTTATCTGCTCTTTTGTATATAGTATTGTATTTAATTTATTTATTTGTGTTTTTCACTGAATATTAACTCAACTGAAGTTGTGGCTGTCTCTCTACAGAGTACTTTTTAGAATTTCTGTGTAGACATTGATAGCAGTGGGGGGTAGTTTCAGCTCATCACTGACATTTGAGTTAAGACAGGCACTGGGAGGCAGTGGAGAGTTACTGAATAGCTGGGTAACTACAGCAGAACTAGTAAGGGTGACTGCTAGAAAGGTGCTTGGTGTGACATCTGGACAAAGGAAGGAGGACAAGGAGACCTGGTGGTGGAATGAGGAAGTACAGGAGAGTATACAGAGGAAGAGGCTGGTGAAGAAGAAGTGGGATTGTCAAAGAGGTGAAGAAAGTAGACATGAGTATAAGGAGATGAGACACATGGCAAAGAGAAAGGTGGCAAAGGCTAAGGAAAAGGCATATGGGGAGTTGTATGAGAGATTGGACACTAAAGAGGGAGAAAAGGACCTCTACCAATTAGCTAGACAGAGGGACAGAGCTGGGAAAGATGTGCAGCAAGTAAGGGTGATAAAGGATAGTGAGGGAAAGGTACTCACAAGAGAGGAGAGTGTGTTGAGTAGATGGAAAGAGTATTTTGAGAGGCTGATGAATGAAGAGAATGAGAGAGAGAAGGTTGTATGATGTGGGGATAGTGAATCAGGAAGTGAAACAGATTAGCAAGGAGGAAGTAAGGGCAGCTATGAAGAGGATGAAGAATGGGAAGGCTGTTGGCCCAGATGACATACCAATGGAAGCATGGAGGTGCTTAGGAGAAATGGCAGTGGAATTTCTAACTAGATTGTTTAATGAAATTTTGGAAAGTCAGAGGATGCCAGAGGAGTGGAGAAAAAGTGTTTTGGTACCTATCTTTAAGAATAAGGGTAATTTTCAGAGCTTCAGTAACTACAGAGGGATAAAACTGATCAGTCACAGCTTGAAGTTATGGGAAAGAGTAGTAGAAGCTAGGTTAAGAAGGGAGGTGATGATTAGTGATCAGCAGTATGGTTTAATGCCAGGAAAGAGCACTACAGATGCAATGTTTGCTCTGAGAGTGTTATTTGAGAAATACAGAGAAGGTCAGAAGAAGTTGCATTGTGTCTTTGTAGACTTGGAGAAAGCATATGACAGGGTGCCTAGAGAAGAGTTGTGGTATTGTATGAGGAAGTTGGGAGTGGCAGAGAAGTATGTAAGAGTGGTACAGGATATGTACGAGGGTAGTGTGACAGTGGTGAGGACTGCAGTGGGAGTGACATATCCGTTTAAGGTGGAGGTGTGATTACATCAAGGATCAGCTCTGACTCCTTTCTTATTTGCAGTGGTGATGGACAGGTTGACAGATGAGATCAGACAGGAGGTCCCGTGGACTATGATGTTTGCAGATAACATTGTGATCTGTAGTGAGAGTAGGAATCAGGTTGAGGAGACTCTGGAGAGGTGGAGATATGCTCTAGAGAGCAGAGGAATGAAGGTCAGCAGGGCTAAGACAGAATATATGTGTGTAAATGAGAGGGAGGGTAGAGGAATGGTGAGGATGCAGGGAGTAGAGTTGGTAAAGGTGGACGAGTTTAAGTACTTGGGATCAACAGTTCAGAGTAATGGTGAATGTAGAAGAGAGGTGAAGAAGAGAGTACAGACAGGGTGGAATGGGTGGAGAAGAGTGTCAGGAGTGATTTGTGACAGATGTGTACCAGTAAGAGTGAAAGGGAAGGTCTACAAGAGGGTAGTGAGACCAGCTATGTTATATGGGTTGGAGACAGTGGCACTGACAAAAAGGCAGGAGTCAGAGCTGGATGTGGCAGAGTTAAAGATGTTAAGATTTGCACTTGGTGTGACTAGGATGGATAGGATTAGGAATCAGTATATTAGAGGGTCAGCTCATGTTGGACAGTTTGGAGACAAAGCAAGAGAGACGAGATTGCGTTGGTTTGGACATGTGCTGAGGAGGGATGATGGGTATATTGGGAAAAAGATGCTAAGGATGGAGCTGCCAGGTAAGAGGAAAAGAGGAAGCCTAAGATAAGGTTTATGGACGTGGTGAGAGAGGACATGCAGGCGGTTGGTGTGACAGAGCAAGATGCAGAGGACAGGAAGAAATGGAAAAACGAGAAAAGCCGAAAGAGGATGATGATGACTGACATTTTGTCTTGCCTTATATAAGTGGTATATTTTGAGTTATCTCTGCTTAATATCAGTGCTTTGGCCGGCTAACATCTACCTGAAATCAGCTGGACGTATAAGTAAATTTAAGTACACTTTTATCTGCTCTTTTGCATATAGTACTGTATTTAATTTATTTATTTGTGTTTTTCACTGAATATTAACTCAGTTGAAGTTGTGGCTGTCTCTCTACAGTTAGTTCCCGTCCCACCCTCCCTGTTCTTGTTTTGGTGTTAATGTCGGTGGCCTTGAAATTGCCTGCCCCTGTTGTAGATTTGTATTTGGATACTCCTTCTGGGCCCATCTCATTATATATATATATATATATATATATATATATATATATATATTTTTTTTTTTTTTTATTCAGCTGCTCCTACTGCAACTGTCTTAGTTGCTCTTCGGCGTGCTGTTATCTGTTCAGTCGCTCTTACTCTGCACTTATTACTGCTTGTTAGTAGCCTTCTAATTTACTGCCTTCTGCACTTGTTTTTTAGTCATTTGTTAATGTAATTGCATTTATTTGAACTGCATTTGCCGTAGTGTTTCTACACACTCAATTGTGCTGGCCTACACTACAATTTAAATTGTATTTATTGCTGTTTTAGCTGCTTTTCTGTAACAAAAAAAATTCTAAGCTTGTTTCCTGGCTTTCCTGTAACTAGTCAAGTCCAGATACAGACTTGCTGTATCCAGGACTGTTGGTAAGCTTCTGAGCCCCCCCCCCCCTCAAGCCTTTCTGTGTTGGAGGGAATCCTTCTAGCATATCAGTGGGTGTGGTAAGCACTAGGTAGCCTATCTACCACAGGAAGAGTGGGTTTTGGCCCTGAAATTGTATTTCATTGACCATTTGGGCAGTTTTTCCATCTCTTTCTACTTTCTGGTTAAAAGCCTGTTTTGCGTTTGGTCCCTGCCTTTCCTTTATATGGTGTAGTCCAGGTACAGATTTGCTGTATCCAGGACTGTTTGTAAGCTTCTGAAACCCCCAAGTCCTTCTGTGTTAGAGAGAAGCCTTCTAGCTTATCAGTGGGAGTGGTAAGCACTAGGTAACCTATCTACCACAGGAGGAGTGGTTTCTGGCCCAGAAATTATAGTTTATTGACCGTTTGGGAAGCTTTACCATCTCTTTCAACCTTCTGATTTAAAAGTCTGTTTGCACTTGTTTTCTGCCTTTCCTGTTACTAGTCTAGTCCAGGTACAGATTTGCTGTATCCAGGACTCTTTGTAAGCTTCTGAGCCCCCCAAGCCTTTCCGTGTTGGAGGGAAGCCTTCTAGCATATCAGTGGGAGTGGTAAGCATCAGGTAGCCTATCTACCAGAAGAGGAGTGGTCCCTGGCCCAGAAATTGTAGCTATGGGCTGTTTGAGCAGTTTTTTTCCATCTCTTTCAACTTTCTGGTTTGAAAGCTGCACCTGTGCCTGTTTCCCGCCTTTCCTATAACTAGCCTTGTCCGGTTACAGAGATCCTGTATCCAGGATTGTTAGTAAGCTTCTGAGCCCCCCAAGCCTTTCTGTGTTGGAGGGAAGCCTTCTAGCTTATCAGTGGGAGTGGTAAGCACTAGGTAGCATATCCTCCATAGAAGAGTGAGTTTTGGCCCAGAAATTGTAGTTTATTTGGCCGTTTGGGCAGTTTTCCATCTCTTTCATCTTGCTGGCTTAAAATCCCACATTTGTACTTGTTCCTCGCCTTTCCTGTAACTATTCTAGTCCAGGTACAGATTTGCTGTATCCAGGGCTCTTTGTAAGCTTCTGAGCCCCCCAAGCCTTCTAGCTTATCAGTGGGAGTGGTAAGCATTAGTTAGCCTATCTACCACAAGAAGAGTGGTTCCTGGCCCAGAAATTGTAGCTATTGGGCGTTTGGGCAGATTTTTTTCCATCTCTTTTAACGTTCTTGTTTAAAAGCCGCACTTGCACTTGTTTCCCACCTTTCCTGTAACTAGCCTAGTCCAGATATAGAGTTGCTGTATCCAGGACTGTTGGTAAGCTTCTGAGCACCGCAAGCCTTTCTGTGTTGGAAGAAAGCCTTCTAGCTTATAAGTGGGAGTAGTAAGCACTAGGTAGCCTATCTACCATGAGAGGAGAGGTTATTGGCCCAGAAATTGTAGTTTATTGACCATTTGGACAGTTTGTCCATCTCTTTCACCTTTCTGGTTTAAAAGACCACATCTGCGCTTGTTTCCCATCTTTCCTGTAGCTAACCTACTGGGTAGCACTAGAAAGCCTTAAAGTGATACAAGCCTTCTAGCTTAGAAGATAGACTTTGGAGTGATTAAATATCAGTTTTCTGTACTTTCTTGCTGTACTTAACTGTTTTCCACCTAAACGCAGATTTTCCAGCATTTATTGTGATTTATAAGCTTGTTTTTTTCACATATTGTACTTATTTGACTGCCCGCTCTTTTAAAAAGTTGTTTTTTGTTTAAATAATTTGTTTAACTGTTGTAGGCTACACACTAAAGTATGATAGCCTTTTCTGATCGTTTGTAGTTGTTGAAAGCTGTTTTAAGTGTATTTATTTACTGTTTTTGCCTTATCTTTTCAAAAAAACAAAAAAAAAAAAAAAAAAAATCCTTCATTCCCGCCTTTCTAAGCTAGTATAGTCCAGTTTTCAGGCTGGTGCTGAATTCAGGGCTGTGATACTAGTTTCTGAGTTGCCCATACCTTACTTGGATAGAAGGAAGTTTCTCTGTTCACCTGTGAGAGAAGGGAGCTTTGCGCAACCTATTTGTCCCTGGAGGAGTGGTTCCAGCCCAGAAGTTAGTAGTTTATTGGCCATTTTGAGCTAATTTCTATCTCTTTCATTTCCCTACTATAAAAAACGCTTTTGCACGTTTTTTTGCATCGGGCAGTGCCAGTTAGCTACTGTTAAATTATTCCTGGCTCCACGAAGTCTCCTCTTCAGTTTTTCCCTTGAAACTAGTCTAACTCTCAACCTAAGCACTCAAAAAGCATCTTACAGCCCAGCACTTGCTCAGACCTAATAGCAAGCACTAATATACCCTGACACTCATTTCCCAGCAGGGCAAGGCTCTTTATTCACCCCTCACCAACCAAGCGACTAAGCAGCTTACCCTACTATTCAGGCATGACCAAAGGGCAACTTCAGGTGCACTCTCCAGTCCAGCTGGTGAATCTGGGTATCCTGAGGCAATGTTACAACTGCCTGATGTACACAGACAACCCTCTCCTCCTACCACAAAACACTAACATATTTGAGAGATGCAATTATACAGCCAAACTGGAAGCTAAGCTGTCTCCACCCAAGACTAGAACAGACAGTCAAGAGGAGAAGGTTAACACTTGCACCACACCTCCAGCCGCATACAGACCTACTAAAACAGCACTGGCAAAAAAATACACATAAATACACAAAATCATACTCGGAGGCTCTAAATAAAAACCTGCAAAAGCATCAGAGACCTCCAAAGCAGACACCCAAACAACCTGCATTTCCCATCACAAACCAGACAACACATAAAACACAAAATCAGTGTGCTGCACAAGCACAGCCCTTAAGGCGAAATAACATACGTAACACACTAGTAACAGGTGACTATAGTCAGGCACACTGACATCCCACTCACTAGGCTGGACAAGCAGAAGGTTACTGTTAGCTGCCTGTCGGGAGCCAGAATCTGCCACATAACATAATCACTCAGGTCACTCCAGAACAAGTACAAATATTACTCTGTCATTGTTCATGTTGGTGTGAATGACCTGATACGTACCTCCCTAGACTACATGCAAAGAGACATGGAAGAGCTCTCTGATCATGCAGCCCAGGCTGGTATGACCCTGACCCTGAGTAGCATCCTGCCCTCACCAAGAATGATACCTCAGTATAAAGAAAAAAATGATCAGTTTCAACAATTGGCTAAGCTTCTGGTGTCATTCAAAGGGGATCGAGTGTATGTCAGCCTAGGACGACATGCTCGACAAGCTGCATTGCTTCGCAAGAGACAGCTTGCACCTGTCACCCCTAGGCTTTCGAATACTGGCCAAGGCTCATGCTGCCCCCATAGTGCCATTTTTAGGCAAGGCTCAAAAGTCAAACCCACCTCCATAAACAGCACAATTAACAAAAAACTGAGGGTTATGCTACTCAATGCCAGGAGTTTAAATCTCAAAATGCACATGCTCAAAGCACTCCTCAGTATGGAGAACATCGACATCTGTGCAGTAACTGAAACCTGGTTCAAGGCTCCAGAGAGCACCCCAGCACTACCAGGCTACAACTCATGCCACACGTTTCGGCCACAGAACACGGACCGAAACACAAAAGGAGGGGGTGTATCCATATTCATCAAGGATACCTACACCTCCAGGTTAGTGGCACAGCATGATACCTCTGAGATCATCCATGTGCAACTAACATCGGGCAAATCTGCAATGCAAATTGTGGCCTGCTACAGATCACCCTCCATGACCCAGGACCACCACTCCACCTTTCTGGAAACACTGGAAAACATGAAGGTCTTACCAAACACCGTGATACTGGGCAATTTCAACTACCCTACCATTTACTGGGAAAACTACTCGAGTACAAATTCCCAGGCCCAGCACTTCCTGGAATTCATCAACTCAAATGCCCTGGATCAGCTGGTAAATTCCCCTACCAGAGGTGAAAACATATTGGACCTGGTCATCACCAACATTGGCGACAGGTGTTCCACACCAGAAGTCAACCCGTCACTGGTTAGATCAGACCATAAACTAATCACTCTGGATGTCCACATCCCACCACCATCCCCAACTAAGGAAACCACAGTAAAAACACTTCTCTAAAGCAAACTTCACCTTACTTAAGACAGAAGTGGTAAGTTTCACAGCCCCCATACTAAAGGATAACGCTGCCCAAGATGCAGAAACCTTTACAAATGCACTCTATGAGCACCTACAAGGATGCATGGATCATACCATCCCTAGCAAAACCAAGACTCACTCCTCTAAGAGAAGGAAACCAGTTTGGTGGACCCCTGCAATAAACAGGCTATACAATAGAAGGAGGAAACTAGTTCAGATAAAAAGGAAATCCCAAGAAGGAAAGACATCCCTGATCAGTATCAGTAAGAAACTAAGTCCCTCATGAAATAATCCAAGGCTAACTTTGAAAAAAAATAGCCAAGGATTCAAAAGATAACCACAAAGCCTTCATTAGCTATGTTAAGAATCTAAGTGGTAACTCGCAGATATGCACTGAACTAGTGCAAAATAGCACAAAATATACTGAACCTACTGATATTGCCACCATCCTGGCAGATAGATTCAGTGCAAACTTCACCCCCCCCACCTCCAAAAGAGCCCACAACAGTACCGGAAAAGTATAGTTTCCCAAAAATCACAGGCGCACAGGTGAAAACAGCCCTTTCAAAAGCCAAAAACACAGCGTCAATGGACCAGATGGTGTCACAGGCTGTGTCTTGCACGAACTACAGAATGAACTAACCCCCTACATAAACACGCTGCTCAACCTCAGCCTCTCCACAGGCTACGTGCCCATAGAATGGCGCACAGCAACAGTTATTCCTCTCCACAAAGGAGGGGCCACAACTGACCCTGGTAACTATCGCCCCATAAGCCTGACTAGCCTGGTCTGCAAGGCTATGGAGCGCATCATCATGCAACTCATTAACAAAGACATTGGGAGCCTCCAACACTTGACCCAACCCAGTTCGGCTTTGTTAAGGGCAGATCATGCCTACTAAACCTGGTTGACTTCTTCGAGGCAGTCACCAAGGCCATAGACGAGGGAAAGGTGGTTCACACAGCCTACCTTGACCTCACCAAGGCTTTCGACACCATTCCCCACTCGGGTATTACAGAAAAACTCACCAGCCTGAACATAAACCCCTCCGTCATGAGATGGGTTGCCAACTGGCTTACAGACAGAACTCACACGGTAAGAATAGCGGGCTCCAGGTTGGACTCTAAACCAGTCACAAGTGGTGTCCCACAAGGCTCGGTACTGGGACCCCTACTGTTCGGCATATACTTCTCAGAAGTACAAGCAAACACATGAGGACTATGGCTAACCAAGTTCGCTGATGACTGCAAACTGGGTACCATAATTGACTCTCCGGCTGACACAGACATCCTCCAAAAGGGCCTTACTGAGACGGACACCTGGTGTCAAAGTCATGGCCTCAAGCTAAATGCCAAAAAATGCATAAATCATCCCATTTGGGAAAAACAAAACACCCACGAATTGCCACATAGATGGCAGCCCCCTTAATACAAAAGAGGTGATAAGAGATCTGAGGACCCAGGTAGATAGTAATTTCTCCTTTGACAATCATATTGCCAAAGTAGTTAGGAAATCCTTCTATGTGGCCCATCTAATTACTTAAGGGTTTGCATCTAGAAATAAAGAGGTTATAGTGCCCCCTCTACTCGTCTCTCATTAGACCCATCATAGAGTACAATGCCCCATTTGGGATGTACCTCACAAGACACGTCCAACAGCTGGAAAGACCACAAAAGTACCTCACCAAGAGAATTACTGGCCTCAAACATATGTTCTATGCAGCCCGTCTGAAAAATCTCCGGCTGTACTCAGTGGCATATCGCTTACTCAGAAATGATCTCTGCCTGACTTACAAAGCCATGTCCAACTCAGAATTGATGGACATGCTCCATCTAAAGAAATCCAAGTCACTGCAAGCCACTCGCTCTAGTCAGCTAAATCTTACCACAACAATAAATAGAACATGCTGGAGGGATAGATTCCTGTCACAGAGACTCCCCATGCTTTGGAACAAAATTCCAAATTACATCAGGCAGAGCCCCTCATTAACACTCTTCAAAAGAAACCTTGACGAGTGGATGGGTAACAGAAAATACACCCCTGGGATCACTTCATTGGCTCTGCTTGACAGAGGATCAGTCAATTAATCAATGGGGCGGCAAAAGCTGACACACCCTATTTAGGATAAAGCATGTAACCAGAGAATGAATGAATGATCCTTTTTATTCCTCCTCATTTTCTCCCAACATTATAATCAACTTTTACAGTGCCCCTGTACAGTCAGAGGTTAATGGGGGTCCCCTTGCTGCCACAGGAAGCCATCTATGATGTTAGTTTTCGTAGAGAAAGTATTCTCCAGAAGGAATTAACTAAGACAAGTGCACAATCTCAGTGGTAAATCATGTAATGATATTACGAAGCCTGCTGCTTAACAAAACACTGTTACTACAACTAGAGGTATCTTTGAACTTTAATGGACAAAAAGTGATGCCAATCTTAAGGATTCATCATCCTAAGTGTTACTATTGCCCACTTGGTTTATTAAGTAAAAGAAATTGCTGTATTAGATTCCTGTGGTTGTGGGCCCCCAGGACTAAGAGGCCCCCAGGGACAGCAGGGTTTATTGGTGCCTAAATCCAGCTATGATACTGTAGATGCAAGTGAAGAAATCCAAAATAAAGAAGTGTCACAAAACTGAGAAAAGTTGAAAGATGAAAGTAGCCTGAATGAAAGAATAAGGGAAGAAAGGAAAAATAATAAAGAAGGTGGAAGTATACCAAATTTACAAACTGAAAATAGATATATAATATTACAACTGAAGAAAGAGAATAAGGAAACAAGTGAATTGTGTTTAGTTGCAGGATATGTAAATAGTATTACAGTGATGGAAAGAGGCTACATGTACAACAGTGGTGGGCACATAAACAGATGTGGTATGTTGAATACACACAGTACTGGTAAAAGAGGAGGCAGACAGATGGCTTGGGAGAAATAAAAGGATGTGGCATATAGGAATAGAAAATTGTTCAGGAAGAGCACTATTTAAAAATCAGAATATAATGTTATTGGATTATGTGTTTGTCAGAACTAGAAGGGTTTCTGTTGTAGATATAAGAAATATAAAAATGTTGTAGAGGATAATTGTGACATAAGCATATACTTCCATAAAGAAAGAGAGATACATTTTGAGTAAATTAAGTCTTATGTGAGTAATATAATATAATATAATATAATATAATACAATATAATATAATGTGATATAATATAATACAATATAACATTAATATAATATAGCAATAACTAACGACTGGATGTGATATATCAAAGATTTACCCAGTGTGGGTGTGGTTTAATCATGAGGGTGAAGCCCAAATGATTAAACAAAGGCAACCATGGGTAAATCTTCAATATATCACGCCAAGGAGTTGATTATTGCTATTATACAATGACATTATATAGGAAAAAAATTGCTTACTTTCTTAAATAATGACTTTGTATAATGGTGCCATGGTGTTCTTCTGCATTATTTCCGTAACCTCCGGCTTTGATGATGTGCTGCACATGTTTATGGAACTTACATTCCCACACACAGTATATCAGTGCTTTGGAAAGCAAGCAACAGAGTTAGGAAGATCTCCATTGCTTCTTCTTTCTTTTAAAGAAACTGTGAAATTCGGACAGTTTAGACATACGAGAGAAGGCAAAAATACAAGGAAAATCAGGCCTGTTTTTTAATTTTGTATAAGGTACCTTATTTTCTTTGTATTTTCTCTGTCCTCCGTACCTACCTCTCAACCTCTTAGCTCAAGAAAAACTGCAAAGCCTTGGCATATATTAATAGAAGAAAGTCTGGGTGACCAGACTTTTATCTATTGGTATATGCCTGATTTACAAAGGGAATGCTGGTTGGGCTGATCAATCAGGGAGCTCGTTTTTAAATATTAATGACCTGCCATTGTATAATATTATAATGTAATATAATAACGTAAGGCAGAAATCACTAGAGACAACATTTACTATGAAAACAATGTGTTTCATCTCATTCAGAGACCATCTCAACCAGGTAAGGGAAGTTAGAGACATATAAATCTAGTAGTGCATTTGTTGTCTTTACATTTGCATTGGATTTTAAAATGTATAGCATTTAAAAGGAGAGTCTGTTAGGTGCATAGGTTAGTACTAGGCTAACTGCCCTTGTGAGCCTAAGCACATTATCCCTTGTGAGACTTAAACCCTGCACCTTGTGTTTGTAAAGCAAACACCTTAACCATTAGGCCACCCTCCCAAAGCGAAATCATTTCTTAATATGTAGGAAGATTACTTAAGTAAGACAGAAATTTTAAAAAGAGCAAAAAGATGTTTTAGTGAAGAGACAATAAAAGAGTAATAATGTTATGGAAGTTAAAAAGAAATTTAATTGATAGGAAAGAAGATGGTTGTATGAGAAAATAATGAAGTGGGTGAGGTGGAGATTGTATTTAAGTTTTTATTATCACAAACCCTAGAAAAATATGTATAGTAAAATTAAGGCAGCAATAAAAAGTAGGAGGCAATCTTTACAATAGATTATTAAAATCATATGAGAGAGGGTTAAAATTATATGAGAGTGGGTTACACTATACCTATTTTATATGTAAGTAGGTTCTAATCACAACAAAGGAAAAATATTGTTTTGTATGACAGCAGGTCTAATCACATATATAAGTAAGATTGAGTGTGGGTTTTTAATCATAGTTGCATATTATTACACTAGGTTTTAATGTATGTGAGTGAGTATTACTATCATTGTACTGAAATTACAATGGGTGTGAATGTGTCTGTATTTAAAAGCCAGAGTATGGGGCTCCAGCTAGACATATGTTTACTAAATATGGCCAAGACAACTGTAATTATATAGTAAAGTGGTCTAAGCTCACTAAACATTATAGTGCACTGCAGTTCCCTGAGGGTGGAACTTTTGATGCAGTTATTTTAGAGAACCTTAAAAAGAAACTGAAACAAAAAGGAAATAAATTATCTGCTTATTGTTGGTTAGTCCTTAATGACAAGCCAGAAAAATTTAAAAATAATTAAAAGGAATCTGTAGTTATAAGTCTGCAATGTAATTCATCAAGGATAAAAACACAGCTGCAAGCTGCTAGCAGAACAGTAAATACATTACAGAAATGTGCAGAAGATATTTTTGTGGTAGTTGGGGGTCTTTATCCTTTGAAATAACAACAAAAGTCAAAAGTAACCTAACCTAATTTGTCTGACAATGACTGACCTCTGATTCCTTCACACAACTCCCCTTTAAGACCATTCTGCTGCTTATGAGAGATAAGACGCAGGGGAGCGATTTGCAGATACCCCCCCCCCCACACACACACACACACACACTATCAAGAATGATACTTTCCAAGTTATTTCCAGTACTTCTGCCCATCCACTAGGATCCGTTTACAAGACTAGATTTCTGCAGCAGTGACAGCAGCATGTTGTTTCACGTTCTGACCAAATGTCAATGAGGACAGTAAATAAGGGTAGACAGTTATATCAAAAACACAAGCAGGCATCTGGGGCAAAACACACAGGCAAATTAAAATGGTTTGGCAATAAAAGTGCCCCTTCTAAGCCAAATACTCTAAAGAAGTTTAAAAAGTTAGTTACATAGTTTCCAAAAATCATTGATGGAGAGGAATATAGGTGAAACCTACCTTCTAAACAAAGCTTTGAAGGTGCATCAAATTCTGAGCCATCCTCTGATACTGACACCCCCACCATTAACACACCAGCTGATACTGAGATTTATCCAATGAGGAAGGTACCTAATCTGGCAGAAGCCTGCAATGGTAGGAGATTGACATAATGGTTGAAGTATTTCCCTTACAAACATAAGGTGCAGGGTTTGATTCTTATATGGGGTAATTGGCTAGGCTTAAAATAGCCCAGGAAGGCAGTTAGCCTACTACTAATCTATGAACCTATGGTGACACTGAATCTATTATAAGAATAGTGTGTCTACAGACTACAATAGATTTTCATAGTATTGTAGATTCTCTTCCTCCCATTCAAACACACTCAGTTAAATACGCTAAAATTTTCGAAGGACACATAATACTACAAAACTCTACTATCACAGAGTTATGAGCAGTTTTAAAAACTTGCACACCTCCAGCTACTTTCAAGAAAATATGGGAAAAATCAGCTATAGGAGATAATATTCCAAAACACACAGATGATGTTTTTTTAACTGCAAGAGATACCTTACAGAAAGCAGTTACTACAGCATGCTCCCCAGAACCTAACTGGCTAACAATCAAGGCAATTGTACAGCGAGAGAACAAATCTATTGATGCATATCTCCAATGCATGGTAGATGCATTCAAAGCCTTTTCTGGCCACTGGCAAGTGGGCTGTCAGCAGCATTTGTAGAGGGCTTATTATCATCAATATAGGAACAGATTATGAAAATTTGCCTCAATTTGGCCCAGATTATGTATCATGAAATTTTTAATCCAGCACAATATGTAGTAAATAATATAGTCAGAGAAGAAAAAGTGCAACAAAGGAAATTAGTAGATGTTCAACTTCAACTATTAAACAGTGATTCTCGGGAAAGGGTCCGGGGAGGAGAAATCATGGAGGTAGAGGAAGATTTAAATTCATTGCACAGTAAACACTGGGACAATATCAGCAAAATGTTTACCTTTCTACTTCATCACAGACTCAGCAGTATGGACAATACATTAGCCCTTGCTTTAATTGCATTCAGAGTGGCCATTTGCACAATGAATACTCTTTCTGTCAGCAACCAGGTCCACCTTTCCAAACAACCATTCAGCCAACTGTCCAGGCACCATGACAAGCAGGAAAACACCTTCCCACCTCGATTTCTGCTTAGCAGCTGCTGGCATGGCATCAAGATCATTAGGACAGCCACGAACTGGCGATACAGTCATTTCCTTTGGTGTCTGTGGACCAAGAAGGTCCCTTTGTTAATGTTGCAGAATGTAATGTTAGTCTTCCCTTTCTTATTGACACAGGAGTGACTCAGCCTATGATTACCACATTAAATGCAGAACATTTCCTACTATCTGTGAAATATGTTCATGGTGTGAAGGTCTCCGGGGCTTCTTTGGATTATCTAGAGACAAAACCTATTCCCATCCAGACAAGTCCATTAAAAGAGCAACATGCCTTTATTGTAGGAAATACTGCCCCGTTAAATCTGTTAAGTAAAAATTTAATATAGAAATTTTGATACTCTGCATTTTGTACTCCAGACAGAGTAACTTTAGCTATTCCAAATTCTTCTTTGGGTCTGTATTCATCTGTTATTTGTGTAGACAAAGACACACTGTTTGCAGTACTTACATCCAAACAGATCTCTAACATAGCTAATTTAGAGGAAATGGTAACCATGCTGCCATAGCTGTGGACTATTCATGACAACAAGATAGGACAAATAAAAGATGCCAATCCTGTAAAGGTTGTTTTAAAATCTTATGAGCACCTAGCCATGGTAGTTCAGTATCCCTAATCCATAGAAACAGAAAAAATTAACGGAACCTGTCATTTTTGTATTACTTCAGCAAGGAACAATTGTCCCAATGAGCAGCCCATGTAACACACCTATTTTGCTAGTTAGGAAACCAGGCAAGACCACCTATAGATGTGTACAAGACTCAAGAGCAGTTAATGCCATAGTAATGTTGACTTTTCCTGTAGTGCCTAACCCCACTACAATACTAAGTTATATTTCCAAAAGCTACCACATTTTGGTAACAGATATTTCTTCTGCTTTTTCTCTCTATTTCTGTACACCCAGTTAGTATTTGTTTGCCTTTACATACAAAGGACAACATTACACATGGAAACGATTACCTCAAGGATATTTCCAGCAAGACAAAGGGACTCCAAAATGACCAGCTTCAGCAAGATAAAGTACTTTATTAGATGATTTTTTTTTCTTTGGGCAGGAACCAAACAGCAATTAGCTGAGTTTGAGGTTTTTGTGAATAGCACAATGAGTTATTTGCGTTTTTCTATGAACACCTCCGATCACCACATAAAATTTTTAGATGTCACTGTATAGGTAGATAAGGCTTTATTTTTACCAAGTTATATAAAAAAAATAATGTTAATCATTTATTGCCCAGAGATAGCATACACCCTGGATATATTTTTAATAATGTGGTTAGAAATCAGATTTTTAGAGCCTCTAGGTTGAACGTGCAGGATAATGATTTTCAAGAACAGGTCACGACTACCCGGCACTAGTTAAAAGAAAGGGGCTATGATGAATATGAGATTAAGAAGAATGTAGAGGAGGTTAAAGCCTTAAGGGAGACTAAAGCAAGACCTTATTTTTCTGAATGTATGCCAGCTAGTACCACATATAATAGGTGTAATCAACATATGTCAAGGGTGCCACTACATTATTCCAGCAATGTCTCCATGCACATGAATGTCATTAGGAAACATTGGAGGGTACTTTCAACAGACAAAGATATAATGAAAGTAATTGACCCTACATCCAGGTTTCTGTTTAGAAATATGAAATCTTTAAAAAGAACCCTATGCTATCCTAAAAAAAAAATTCTAAATTCTAAGCTTGTTTCTTGCCTTTCCTGTAACTGGTCTAGTCCAGATACAGATTTGCTGTATCCAGGAATGTTTGCAAGCTTCTGAGCCCCCCAAGTCTTTCTGTGTTGGAGGGAAACCTTCAAGCTTATTAGTGGGATTGGTAAGCACTAGGTAGCCCATCTACCACAAAAGGAGTGGTTTCTAGCCCAGAAATTGTATTTTATTGGCCGTTTGGGCAGTTTTTCCATCTCTTTCAACTTTATGGTTTAAAAGCCTGCATTTGCACTTGTTCCCACCTTTCCTGTAATTAGTCTAGTCCAGATACAGATCTGCTATATCCAGGACTGTTTGTAAGCTTTTTGACAGTGCCACAGTCTGCTCTTCAATTGTAGAAATTATTGTAGCACACAAAAGTGCTACCAGCACTAAACATTCTACAAGGAAACAGCTCCAGTACTTATTATTAATGCCCACCCCTCCAGACATGTCTAAAGGTCAGTTCCCTGTGCTTTTTCCTATTAACAATGTGAACTTGGGCATCCTAAGGCAATGTAGCAACTGCTTCATGTACACTGACAACCCCCTCCTCTTACCTCCAAACACTCAGACTTGCGAGAGATGCACTTATATAGCCAAATTGGAAGCCACGCACTCTCCAGCCAAGACCAGAATAGCTGGTCAAGAGGAGAAGGTCAACACTTGCACCACACCACACCACATGGAACACATAACCCTCCAGAATACACACCAGCACTGACTTCACATAAAAACACAAACCACACACCCACCTTCGTGGAGGCTCTCAATAAAAATCTACCCAAACAGCAGAGACCTCCAAATCAGAAATGCACTCGACCACCACAACACAACACTAATCATGAGACACATAACTTTCCTAAACAGTGTGCCACTCAACCAAAGCCCCTAAGGCAAAACAGCATGCCCAACACACTAGTCATAGGTGACTTGATAGGGAGGATCACTGATGTGCCACTCACTAGGTTGAATAAGGAGAAAGTAACATCCACCTGCCTGTCAGGCGCCAGGATCCACCACATAACGCACATACTCATGTCCCTCAACAACAGGTACAAATATGACTCTGTCATTGTACATGTGGGTGTGTATGACCTGAGATGTACTTCCCTTGACTGCATGAGAAGAGACATGGAGGAGCTCTTGGATTATGTAGCCCAGGTGGGTATGACCCTAGCCCTGAGCAGCATCCTACCCTCACCCACAATGATACCACAATACAAACAGAAAATTATAGATTTCAACAATTGGCTAAGTTTCTGGTGTCATTCTAAGGGGATCCAGTATCTGTCTGCCTGGGATGACATGATTGACAGACCTCGATGTTTTGCCAGAGATGGCCTGCATCTGTCACCCCTGGGCTTCCGGATACTATTCAAGGCTCTTGCCACCCCTATAGTGCCTTTTTAGGTGGTGTTCCAAAGACCAAATTACCACCATAACAGCTACAAAGAAATGCAATCTGAGGGTCATGCTGCTCCAATGCTAGAAGTCTAAATCTCAAAATGCACTCGCTCGAAGCACTCCTTAAAATGGATTACATCGACATTTGTACCATAACAGAGACCTGGTTCAAGGTAGCAGAAAGCACACCTTTCTGCCCCAGAACTTGGACTGAAGCTCCAAAGGCGGTGGTGTTTCCATATTCATAAAGGATGCGCACACCTCCAGACTTGGTAGCCCAATATAACGCATCTGAGATACTTCAGCTGCAGCTAACATTGGATAAGACAGCGATTCAGGTTGTAGCCTGCTATAGGTCCACAACCATGTCCCAAGACTCATACTCCATGTTCCCAAGTACCCTGGAGAATATTAAGGTCCAACCTAACACTCTCATACTGGGCAGCTTCAACTACCCCTCCACCACACGCTCCAGAGGCCTCAACCTCATTACCACAAACAAAGAACATGCTGGAGGGACAAGTTCATAACCCAGAGATTGCCCATGCTATGGAATAGACTTCCCATACATGTCAAGCAGAGCACCTCACTGGCTCTCTTCAAGAGAAATCATGATGAGTGGATGGGAAATAGAAAATTCACCCCGGGGATCACTCCAGTGGCTTTACTCGACAGAGGCACTGGGAACTAAGGTCGGGTGGCACGATGCCAGGGTAATCCTATGGGCTAGGCTTGTAAAGGCTCCAGGGCCATTAGCCTAGTACACACCTGTGAACCTATGAACAAACATGAATATAGTAGTAATGCTACCCTACCTTGTGTTAAATGTGGTGTTTGTACTTATATAGATAGTAGTTCCAGTTTTGTACATCCGGATCAAAATAAAACATATAAGTTCCATGTTTTTGCAACTTGTAGTACCTCACATGTTGTTTATTTAGCTTATTGCCTATAATGTTTTAGATTTTATGTGGACAAGACAGACAGAACTCTTAGAGAAAGAATAAAGGAACATCTGTATAATATCAGTAGAGGTAACAAAATTAGTGCCTTAGCCAAGCATGTTTTAATTAGTAGTCCTGAACACAGTTTTAAGTTTCTGGTTATAGGGAGGATTCAGGAGACCCTGCGAGGGGGGTGATATTAGAAATATCACTAAGCAGCTTGAATCCAAATGGATTATCAGGTTGAGGGGGGACAGCAGTCATGGACTTAATGAGTTTGTCCCTATTAAGCCAAAATTAAAGTCCAGAAACTTGAGACGTTGATTCAATATATATATATATATATATATTTTTATATATATTCTCCCTTTTTAATATTTTTCAGGGATTTTTACATATATTTTTATACATATTTTATGATGTTTTTGCTGTATATTTGCATTTATGATTTTATTTGTTTTTAATAGCATGTGTGTTTAAATGCAAGTATTTTTGAGTCACATGACTGACTAATGAGGGTAGAGTTTGGTATTTAAGTCAGTATTTAAGTCAGTGCATTTTTTAATTAGAGAGTAATCACCTGATGAGGTAGCTCAGTCTGTGAAAGTGCTTGTGTCGTTAATAAAGTACTTTATCTTGCTGAAGCTGGCCGTTTTGGAGTCCCTTTGTCTTGTTGGAAATATTATTTGGTTGTTTTTTTATTTTGGGACTCATTCACCAGAGTGGGTTGGTACTTGTGTTTTTCTTATTACCTCAAGAATATGTTGAATCACCTACTCTTTTCTCTAGAGAAATGAAGAAACAACAAGATAAAATTCAATTCCCGTGTTGGTGTACCGTAATACATATATAGACAATCTACTTCTAGATTCTGGTTCTTACACTAGCTGTACACAAGGTACTATTTTCCTGTTAACAAAACTAACAGAATTAGGATTTGAGGTTAATAAAACAAAATTAGAGTTGTGGAAACCACAAGTCCAATATTTAGGACATTTCATTTCAGAAGACTCTTGGCAAATTTTACCTTCATGCATTACTGCTTTTCAAAATGTACAGTGCCCTACTACATGAAAATAGTTACCAAAAAGTGCTAGCTGTTTGTGGAATAGAACTTAGTATTGTAGTGGGGTTAGGCACTACAGAAAAAGTCAACACTACTATGGCATTAACTGCTTTTAAGTCTTGTACACATCTATAGGTGGTCCTGGGATGGACAGGTTACTGCCAACAATGGATTTCTAATTATGCAGAAATAATTAAACCATTGCTAGAGTTATTAAAGAAAGACACTCTTAAGAACTTATCCTGCCAGGGATATCATGAACAAGCCCTTATCCAACTAAAAACTTTACTTTCTAATCCTCCAAATCTTAAGCTAACTGATTACTCAAAAAGATGTTTCCTGTTTTGTTGTAAAAGAAATACAGTGGTATTCAGATTTTTAGCACAATGCAGGAATGATGGTTTTAGACCTGTTGCTTATTTCACTAGAAATCTTGATTCTATAGCAGCAGCCTTTCCCCGCTGCCTTAGGGCAATGAGTGCGTTGGCATGCATAATGGAAATAGTCGCTGCACTAACTCTCAGGCACAAGACGTTTTTGGCAATTCTACCTTCTATAGAGTTATTATTAAGAACATACATGCAGTATTTATCTGCTACACGATTGTCAAAATATGAAATATCTTTGCTTAATAACCCTTCTTTGAAGATTATTAGATGTCCAACTCTTAACCTTGCTTCTTTAATTCCTACAGCAGATGGAGAACCACACAATTATATATTTTTTCTAGTTAATCATGTGCTTCTTCCTAGACCTGATTTAAAAGATGCCCTGTTACCAAATTCTGAATTACTGGCATTCATTGATTTTTAGAGATGTAAAGGACTGAGTGAAAATGTGGGTGAAGAGGCATTGCATTGTTAATCTGCCTGATCAATAATTACAGAAAAGAAAAGGCTTAGGGTTAACGTCAGCACTTATGAAAATAGTAATACTCTAGAGTCAAATGTATAAAGCTCCTAGCGGAACAAACACCTCTCAGGCACAAGAAATAAATGTCAGTCAATGGATAAATAGACTAAAACGTGACCACAGAGGAAAAATCTCCTGCTAGCATAAAATCATATGCAACGATGACTGTTAAAAATGATGTAGAACTCTCCATTTAAAATAAAAATGGTTTATTAGGCATGCTCCAGGTTAATCTTAGTTTAAAACAGTTAATCTCTTCTTGGTAACCTTCATCACCCAAATGGGTTGACCACTTATTTAAAATTTACATCTAATTATTCGGTTAATAAGATAGAATATCTAGATGTATATGTTGAGCCTGTAATGGAGACTCATGTCAATACTGGCGTTTATAGAAAATCATGCTATAGAAATTCCTTTCTTGTTTTAAACTAAGATTAACCTGGAGCATGCCTAATAAATCATTTTTATTGTAAACGGAGAGTTCTACATCATATTTAAATATGATTTTATGCTAGCAGGAGATTTTACTTCTGCGGTCACCTTTTAGCCTATTTATCCATTGACTGACATTCTAGAGTCACTGATGAGAGAAGAATCGATGATGGTTGATAAAAGGAATAGTGTGTGGGGAGACAACCGATTAACCAGGAAAGTAGGAGCAGCGGCAGACTTTATATTTAAAGAGATGAGAGTAGAGATTTTTCTAGAAACTGTTTGACTTTGGGGTTGTCTGAGTTCTCTTGTGAGAGAGGACCTCTTCATCAGTAGGATTAGGGAAGGTGATTTGGATGGTTAATATAGAATAGAGAAGGCTACATCCGGCTGGATATATTGAAGATGGCTGGGTAATTCCATCCAGTTGTTTTTCTGTAGAGCAGTGTAGTAGTGAGTTCTGCTGGGGAGGCAAATCTTGCTGGTTTGTTGTAGCACTGCTCTAGTACTTGCTGTTGAGCAGTATTTAGATTAATATAGAGTAGGACAGCACAGAGTAGACTAGGTAGGAGGTAGCCATTCGCTGCAGCATTTCTGGTATGTTCTTAGAAATAGATTTTGACTCTGTATAAGGCACCTAATTTTTGATTAGTTCTTAATGGCATAGGATATTTACAGGTCAGATTGTAGGTTGTTGTCCAAGGTCACTTCAAGGAATTTGATATTTGGGACAATATCTAGAACAACATTACTGGAAGAGATCATTGTAAAATTAGTATGCAGGGTGGTGTGGATCTAGATAGGAAGAGCATGACTTTTGTCCTTTTAGCAGTGAGTATTAGGTCATGTTGCTGTAAGTAAAGTTTGACTGAGTAGTATGACTCCTGTGTTTTGACTTGCAGCTCTTTAAAAGATTAGGAACAGCAAACAAGGGTGAAGGTGTCTGCATATTGAACACATGTGGAGGGGCCTGAAGTGGTTTGTAGATCACTGAAAAATACATTAAAGCACAGTGGGTTCAGAGTAGATCCTTGAGGGGCACATATGGAAGATTATGCTGTTTGCCATTTGATACAATGCATTCTATTACTTAGGAAGTGATGCAACTATCTGATAGCATTACTTGAGAGGTTTCCAGTGCTAAGCTTATCGAGTAGTTTACAATGAGATACTGTATCAAATGCCTTTGCGAGATCAAGAAAGCTGGCAGAAACCAAAAGACTGTTATTATGGTGTAGGTTAACCGTATTTATGAAAGATGCTAAGGAAGCTGTAGTACTGTGGTTAGTGCAAAATCCTTGTTAGTAGACAGAATGTAGGTTTTGGTCTAAAAGGTACTGTAGTAATTGTGAGTGAAGACATCTTTCCAGTATTCATAGATTCATACCAGGCTAACTGCCCTTGTGGGCCATTTTAAGCCTAGCCAATTATCCCATGTGAGAATCAAACCCTGCACCTTGTGTTTGTAAGGTAAACACCTTAACCATTATGCCAACCTCCCACTTATTAATGGAGGTATTATAGCAACTAGTCTGAATTTATTAAGATTAGTAGACTTGTCACTTTTATGTAGAGGTAATATGTAACTCTGCTACCAGATTTTGGGAACTTGGGATTCAGTTATGGACCTATTAATGAGTATGGTGACTGCAAAGGCAATGTCATCTGTGGCAAGTTTAATGAATTCAGCAGGAAGATTGTCAGCAGCTAAAAAAGGAAGAGTTTTTTGATAGCTGCATTTGAAACAGGTTGTAGTGAGAAAGCAATAGAGCCAGTAGCGTTGGCATAGACTTGAGAATGGGGGTTACTGGGGATTGTTTTGAAGAAAGGATGCAGCTGTGTTGATGAAGTGAGAGTTAATATGTTGCATTTACAGTCACTGAGCATATGGTTGGGTTGGGTTGGGTTAATTTGCCAGGGTTTAGAAAATGATTAATGGATGCCCAGAAAGTCTTTGGGTTTGTTTCTTGGTCATTTTGTAAGTTAAAATATTTTTTTCTCTTTTTTAACTAAGGTTTTGACTTAATTTTGTAGTGTTCTGCAGTACTGAAAGGTCTGAGGTGTCCTGTCCTGGTGCCAAAGCTTCCAGGCTCAATCTCTGTTTGCGTTCTGAGTTAAGCAAGGAATGGTTGGTTTTGACACATTTTCTGAAGGGACCTTGGGTATTTAGAATATCTAAGAAATTGTGTTTGTAGTTTCTGTTACTTCTCAAGGGTGAGATGTTTCAGCTGATGCCAGTTTATTTGAGTGCATCTGTGAAAAAGCTAATGCTGAAATTATTTAAGTTACTGACTATATTATAGTAGAGAACAGATGGGTTCTTATGGTAATTTCTAATAATATAAGTGTATTGGTTTTCACTGAGGTTATCAGGTAGTATGCTGCATTGGGAGATTTTTGGGGGGACGGTGGGTTGGAAGGATGCAGTCCTGGGCTGAGAAAGAATGTGAGGTTTCTTAAAGCTGGTTGGGGTTTCAATAAGATGAGTAAAGTTGCACAGATTCAGTGAATGGGTGCTACATGAACTGCTAATGGCTACTCAGTTAATTTTAGTTTGTTTCCTGCTATGCAGGAGATGTGTTCTAGTATGTTGGGGCTGTTTTGGGGGAGTTTATGCCTGTGAGACAGACAGATTTCATTTGGTTTAGATGACATATATAGTAGGAAGTACAAGGCCCACTACAAGCTTAAGGTTACAACTGATTCAAAAGACAGCTTTAAGGCCTTTTTCAGCTCCATGATGAAGCTTATAAGTAACCACCAATATTTTACTGAATTTAACTTTAATAGTATCTCTTTCCCTGGCCATATGGACATTGCTAATATTTTTATGAACACATTTGCAGTTTCGCACCTAACCCTCTGCCCTCCATTCCCTTTCATACCTTCCCTCTCAAAATCTCACTGGACTTAGCCTTCTTTGCACTTTCCAAAACTAAAAGTACCAGTTCCATGTGTCCTGAAAATATCTCTGGATGCCTATATTCAGATTACAACTACTTACTCTGGAACAGAGTTGCATAATGGTGTTATTTACTCATGAGATAGTAATCAACCTATTAAACAATTATAAATCTGACTTGCCAAAGCCCCCCCATCAGGTCTTCAACCTGAGTCTCTCCACTTGTTGCATCCCTAAGGTGTGGAGAACAGATGTGGTAGTCTTCCTGAGTAATGGTAGTCCTCTGACTGTCACCAAGATTCATACCTCTCAACCATGAAATCTGGACAAAGCCTAAAATAATGGAGGATAAAGGGCCAAAAACAGGAGCAAATTTTAAATATTGCTCTTATAAACTTAGAATGTTTCTAAAATAACAGGTTTTGTGTTAGCATTCATATTCTGAAGAATAGAAAGCCTGAAACTCAAATGTGTGCCATCATTTAATGATTTCAGTCCTCAGAGAATTGCTGGAAAGACACACATTTTATGAGGAACAGACCAAAAATATGAGGCAAAAATCTGGACATTCTGCAGATGTCTGGACACTTGAGAGGTATGCATGAATTATAAGTCAAAATTTGCTTCACTGATATTACTTGCAAGGCTATGGAATATATTATGGTTGAACTAATAACCAGATAATACTTCAACTTCACAAAAGGCAGATTATGTCTGTTCAACCTAGCTGAGCTCTTCAAAAGTCTTGCTGAGGTAATGGATTTCATTTTTTTAATTGTTATTTTTATTTCTATTTGTTAACTGGAGAAAAACATTGACCTCTGTAGACCATTTTCATGTACAGCCTAGGAAGCACAACAAACAATGATACAGACTGATAACCAGCAATTAAAATATAAAATGCAGTTAAAACTAAATGAATTTCCATAAGGTGGATAGTCTTAACTGTGTTTCATAACAAAGAAAGGTTAACAATAAGTACTGTCCTGATTTAGACAAATACACTATATGTCGGCTTTACAAAATGTAAATGAAGGTGAAGGGTAAAAAAAATAAAAATGGAAGTGGAAACGGGGTGAATGGGTAATGAGTGCAGGGGTAAAGCGTTAAATGACGTATAGAGAGGAAGGAAGAGAGGAAGACTGAGATGAGGTTAAAAGGGGTGGTTATTTAGCTGTTCCAGACATACAGTCTGCACTGCCTGCCTGAAACTTACCAATGCCTTCTATCCCCATGCCGAGATTAGGGAAAACTCTCCTAAATCAATACTAAGTCATACACATTTTGCTTGATAGTTAAGTGTCTATCTGGCAAAATAACTGTGTTAAGTTTGGGATTACTTGCTCTAGACAGAAAATCATCATCACCAGTGGTTCATCACAGAGTGCTGCCTGAGTCACCTCCTCTTTTTCATAAATGAAAGCTGATATCAAGGGACTATGGCTAAGTAAGTTTGCTGATGATTGCAAACTGTGGATGGTTATTAAATCACATTGCAATACTCATTCTCCAGCCAGGGCTGGACCAAACAGATGCTTGGTTTTACTAATCATGGACTTATCCTCAACAGCAGGGAATGCAGCATTGTTTCCTTTGGTTAGTCTCACATCAATATCACTTACCATATAGGTAACACTCCATTTAAAGTTGACCCAGTCACTGGGGAGTTGGGTTCCTATGCTGAAAACAAAGTTTCCTTTAACTACCATGGCTCTGTGTTGGTTAGAGTATCTGATATCCAGATGGACAAAAAGAACATAAGAAAGTTAAATGTTATTCTTCTAAGGTTAAAACTTATTTAAATTCCCTAAATGTGTCTACTTCTCAGGGAACCAAACACCCTTTATTGGAATTTTCTTTTCTTCAGCAAATTTGGGGAAAACTACCATTTTTGAAACAGTGATTAAATTAGTCTTTAAATATTCAGCTGTAGATTTGTCTTTTGCTGTCTGTCTGTAAGGGCAAAGATGTGGCTGAATATTTGTGTGCATGTGTGCGCATGCATGTGGGTGAGCTCAGTCAGCATTTCTATTAGTGTGAGTGAGTAAGGGCTTGTTTATGGTTGCATGGATGTGTGAGCATGTGTGGAACTGTGTGATGTGTGTATGTTGGGAAGATCTACATTACCAGGATATATGTTCTCATAGGAAAAATACAAGCATGGTAAGAACTGATGGAGCAGTGGTTGGTTCAGAGACATGGTAATCATTCTCTAATGAGGTGCTTCTCTATGTCTCTGAACTGAAGATTCTCCCTGTATGAGTCTATGTCAACTGATCTACGAACAACATTGTCGAAACACATATGGTCAAGATCACACAATCGACAATGCAATTTGTTGACTATTTTGACTGACATCATGCTATAGTGCAGATCTGGGAATGTGCCCTTTTCTCCACCATAGTGTGATCTCAGACTTGGTATATATAATTAGCAGTAGGTGTCGGGAGAGCAGGGGAGCTTGCACTCCCTGCATAAATATTGTTGTACCCATGTTAACAAATGAGAATGGTTAAAGAGAATTTTTCTGAATTCCCCCCATGTGTGGAGCCATTTTTAAAACCACTTCAGCACAACAGTTGCAGTAAAATAGAACATAATGTAATGCATCAAATTATTTTCTGCCACAGACTGATTCTTATTTAACATTAGCAGAGAACCTTGGTTCCTGTGCCATACTATTGTCTTCAAATCCGTGTGGTTGAATCAGTACAATCAATGCCTTCTTCTTCTTCTTTTGGCTGTTCCTGTTAGGGGTCATCACAGCAGATCATCTGTTCCATTTCTTCCTGTTCTCTCATCTTGCTCTGTCACACCAGCCACCTGCATGTCCCCTCTCACCACATCCATAACACCAACCACCTGCATGTCCTCTCTCACCACATCCATAAAACGTATCTTAGGCCTTCCCCTTTTCCTCTTACCCAGCAGCTTGAACCTTAGCATCATTCTCCCAATATACCCAGCATCCCTACTCAGCACATGTCCAAACCAACACAATCTCACCTCTCTGGCTATGTCTCCAAATGTCCAACCTGAGCTGACCCTCTAATATACTGATTCCTAATCCTGTCCATCCTCATCACAGCCAATGAAAATCTTAACATCTGTAACTTTGCCACCTCCAGCTCAGACTCCTGTCTTTTCATCAGTGCCACCGTCTCCAACCAACATAATATAGCTGGTCTCACTACCTTTTTGTAGATCTTCCCTTTCACTTTTACTGGTACCCATCTGTCACAAATCACTCCGACACTCTTCTTCACCTGCTCCACCCTGCCTGTACTCTCTTCTTCAACTCTGTTCCACACTCCTCTATCTTCCCTCTCATTAACACACATATATTGTGTCACAGTCCTGCTGACCTTCATTCCTCTCCTCTCTAGAGCATATCTCAACCTCTCCAGGTTCTCCTCTACCTGTTCCCTACTCTTACTACAGATCACAATTTCATCCACAAACATCACAGTCTATGGGGACTCCTGTCTGATCTCATCTGTCAACTTGTCCATCACCATTGCAAATAAGAAAGGGCTCAGAGATGATCCTTGATGTAATCACACCACCACCTTGAATGCATCCATCACTCCTATCACAGACCTCACCACTGTCACACTAGCCTCATACATATCCTGTACCACTCTTACAAACTTCTCTGCCACTCTCGACTTCTTCATACAATACCACAACTCCTCTCTAGACACCCAGTCATATGTTTTCTCTAAGTCTACAAAGACACAATGCAACTCCTTCTGACCCTCTCTATACTTCTCCATCAACACACTCAGAGCAAACATCACATCTGTAGTGCTCTTTCTCGGCATGAATCCATACTGCTGCTCAATAATCTTCATCTCCCTTCTTAACATAGCTTCCACTACTCTTTCACATAACTTCATGCTGTGACTGATCAGTTTTATTCCTCTGTAGTTAGTACAGCTTTGCACATCAGCCTTATACTTAAGAATCGGTACCAAAACACTTCTTCTCCACTTCTCAGGCATCCTCTCACTTTACAAGATTTCATTAAACAATCTGGTTAAAAGTTCCACTACTATGTCTCCCAAACACCTCCATGCTTCCATAGGTATGTCATCAGGACCAACAGACTTTCCATTCTTCGTCCCCTTTATAGCTGCTCTTACTTCCTATTTGCTAATCCATTGCACTTCCTGATTCACTATCCCCACATCATCCAACCTGTCACTCTCTTTATTCATCAGCCCCTCAAAGTACTCTTTCCATCTGCTCAACATACTCTCCTCACTTGTGAGTACATTCCCTCATTATCCTTTATCACCTTTACCTGCTGCACCCCTTTCTCAGCTCGGTCACTCTGTCTAGCCAATTGGTACAGGTCCTTTTCTCCTTCCTTACTGTCTAACCTTTCATACAACCCTCCATACGCCTTATCCTTCGCCACCTCTCTCTTCACCATATGTCTCATCTCCTTATACTCCTATCTACTTTCTTCATCTGTCTGACAATCCCACTTCCTCTTTGACAACCTCTTTCTCTATTTACTCTCCTGTACTTCCTCATTCCACCACCAGGTCTCCTTGTTCTCCTCCTTCTGTCCAGATGTCATACCAAGCACCTTTCTAGCTGTCTCCCTTTCCAGCTCTGCTGTAGTTAACCAGCTATTTGGTAACTCTTCACTGCCACCCAGTTTCAGTCTTAACTCTTCCCTGAACTCCAGCTTACAGTCATCCTTTTTCAGCTTCCATCATTTGATCCTTGGCACTACCCTCACTGACCACCTCCTCTTCTTGATCACCAGCGTCACCTACAGACCACTATCCTATGCTGCCTAACTACGCTTTCCCCTGTCACTACTTTACATTCTCCAGTGTCCTTCAGGCTGGCCATCCTGCATAAGGTGTACAATCACTGCCTATATTTAAATACTCAAATACTCCACCAATTAAATTTTTGGATCAGCAACTTGGCAAGATTATTTGGTTCAATGGCTGAAGCAGTGGACTCAGAAGCAGAACGTTCTAGGTTCAAATCTTGAACAGGGATCTGCAAGAAGTCACACTTTGCTCATGTGGTACAGTATAGACTACTTTAGTAATGCAGACTGAGAATATTTAGGAAAGTTCTAGTTATTGAGAATTTTCTTATGCACATTTCTCTTTCCTTTTTATTCTTTGATATGCATCTATAGGGATTTAGCTGGAAACCATTCCTATGTATTAGATGGATGGGTGGGTTATCATAAATGAAATGATGCTCTGTTCAAAGGGGCAGGTACATGACATGATTCCAGTGTGCAAGGCAGCACCATAAAAACTATATATCACAGGTTAGGACCATACTTCCAAAATACACTGTATAACATTATTTCTCTCACACCCCATTTAACTTGCTCTGAAACAATACTTTTTTGTGACTAAAAAAAAATCTCTTTTTTAAAGGGCCGAGGTCATTTTGTTAAGGCAAGAGGAAGACGGGAGCAGTGCCTTTCAGCACCACAGAAAGCACATACTGACATAGGATGGCATAACTAGTTTAATTGTATTAGAAGGTATTTTTATAATTCTATATACAAAACCCTTAAGGTCAAGTTCTTCATTTGAAAGATGTAAAATCTTAACCACAACTACAGCAGAAGACGAGAGAAATATACTTACGAAGTATATCATTCAGAGTCAAAAGTTGAATTTTGTAAGTGCAGGCAACCATTTTAAATAAGTACTAACATTTGTGAATTTAACATAAAAATTAAATATAACATCATGCTGAGACTGCTGACCACATGACAGTTTCTTGCACTTCGAAAGAATACATATAAACCACAATAGTGCAAACATCTCATTTGTTTCTTTTCAGATAAGGAAGAAAAGTCTTTTTCTGAATGTCTTCGCCAGGACACAGATGCATGTTGCAGTATCCATCAGAACAGCTAAACATGATACAGAATCAGAACCCCATATACAACAGCAGAAAGATCGTCTGTTTACAACATTTATTAAACAATGTGTATACTAACTTTTTGCAAATGTCATCATACACGATTTTTGAAGGAAATACATTTTGCGTATTAAGAATAAAAGCATAATTTAGAAGGTCTGACATCTGTTTCAGAGTACCTTGTATTTCCTGGGGATATCTGGGGGTAATTAACAATACAGAATGCTGACATATGGAATGTGTTTTATGATACAAGGTGGTACACTCATTGCTGTAATAAAAAGTGCCCAGCGATCAACGTTATATACAGTGAGTCCATCATTACATGACTGCTGCAGAAAATTTCTTTTCAGATGTGCGGCCGTTATCAGAAAGAGATATTTGTGCTAAGAAATGTTTTACACCATGTCCTCGGCTGCCTTAAAATTGTTCAGGCTTGAACTTCTACAGGTTATGCATCTCACAACAAGCTTCTACTATGCATGGCATGCTGCCAACAAAAACAGATTTTTATTTTAGAAATATTTTCAAAAGTTCTTCAGTGAGCCAAAAAAATCTGTTCTACCACTTTCTGGCAAGGTCAACAATTAAAATACTACTCATGTGATAGACAGGAGTCTGTAAAGCAGTTCATACACAAGAGTGAAAGAATGTAAGAAATGACTTCATATGATTCAGGGGCAATCATACCATTGTTATCTTAAGAAGTGCTAAAAAACTCTTTCTGCCCTGCCCAAGCTTGCATGGGTTACTGTTTTGGAACACCCACATACTAGCAGCTTTGCTAGGGCAGTCGAAATGAACTCCCATAAAGTTAGAATTTGTGCTTTATTAATATCTTCATGACTGCTGAATACCATGGCTTCTGGTTATAGCATTTTGTAGCATTCCACAAAGATGAGATAATCGGGAAATGGGTCCTATGTACTACAGCCCACAGCTGCAAACACTCCATTCTCTGCAAGTCCTCGGTTGACATCTGACACATTTTACATATGGAAAACTTTAGGCAG
>NC_056733.1:786142725-786212725 GCF_019279795.1 Protopterus annectens | reverse complement strand
CGTGGATGTCTATTGTAGGTATAGCTAACAGAACATTTTAAAATGTGTATCATGGTCACAACAAAGGGAATATCATACATGTGTGACACAAATCCAGCTAAAATGGAATTGCAAAATGTGATAACATGGTCATGTCTAAAGGAAAGTGCAGTTATCAGTCATGTGTAAGGCATTTACCATAACACATCATTTCTGATGAAAAGTCATTGTAAGAGTGTATCATTACATTTGGGTTTGTCCAGCTTCATGTGTCCTCTTTCCTGGACAGAATTTCTTCCAAGTAGTTGTCATATCTACAAGGAGCAGACCAGGTTTTATATACTGTTTACATACTGATATAGGTGGTTTGGGACACTGTTAAATATCCCAAGTTACTCCTTCACTTTGGTCCTTTGAATCAGCATTCCCTGTAGGGCTAGGTGGTTATAGTAGACAAATAGGTATACGAATGTTAATTAAACAAATATAAATTAATAAAACAATAAATTCAAGAGTTTGTGCACAACCTTGGCAATATAAAAATATTATGCTGTAACTCAGTAGAGACAAATGTTAACAATTTACTGTTTAATGAAAAGAAAATACATTTGATGGTGCAAATTACAAATATTTCTAAAAGAAGATTAAAAAAGAAATACATATAAAATGAAACAACAGGTAACTAAATATAGAAGAAAATTGGTCTTCTGATGTAAAATTTATAAAGAACTGTAGTGTCTATTAAGGAAATAATAAATGTAATGCAAAGGACAAAGATGTCTTATTATTTTCCTGCACACAAGAAAAATAAAATGCAAAATATGCAATAAAAGACATATTACTACTCAAGATAAATTCAGCTTGTATTCTTTTATCCTCATAGACTAGAAAAATGAAAGTCTTTAGAAAGCAGGTTAGTTAAAACTTCATTATTGTAGTATAATGTTGATATTCAGTTGTAAATCTAGTAAATAATGGTATAACGCAAAACTCCAAAATGTGCTCCTGTACCCAATGCAATCATTTGTTAAGTATGAAATATGACACATTTGTAAATTATAACATTTCCTATAGTTGTCTCTCATTGAAGATCTCCTGTTATGTATTACATTTAAATGTGTGTGTGTGTGTGTGTGTGTGTGTGTGTGTGTGTGTGTGTGTGTGTTTGTGTGTGTGTATATAATATATCTATATATAGAAAGAGAGAGAGAGAAAGATAACAATTGATCTATCTATATATATATATATATATATATATATATATATGTGTGTGTGTGTGCGTGTGTGTGTGTGTGTGTGTGTGTGTTGTGCGTGTGATATATAATATATCTATATATAGAAAGAGAGAGAGAAAGATAACAATTGATCTATATATATATATATATGTGTGTGTGTGTGTGTGTGTGTGTGTGTGTGTGTGTGTGTGTGTGTGTGTGTGTTTGTGTGTGTGTATATAATATATCTATATATAGAAAGAGAGAGAGAGAAAGATAACAATTGATCTATCTATATATATATATATATATATATATATATATATATATATATGTGTGTGTGTGTGTGTGTGTGTGTGTGTGTGTGTTTGTGTGTATATAATATATCTATATATAGAAAGAGAGAGAGAGAAAGATAACAATTGATCTATCTATATATATATATATATATATATATATATATATATATATATAAAGATATATATATATACATATATGGGTCCCCTACGAAATCCCGAACGCACAGAAACCCGATGCCCAAAATACTGAGACAAAAAGACCGAAACCCCACATTACTAAAATGCTGAAAGCGCAAAATTCAAAATCGCAAAACTAATACATACATACAGCACACACACAAACATAACCACACCCTCCCCCCATAACCAAACAAATCACCCTACACTAAAGATAAGTAGGGGGGCTTTACCCCCAGCACCCCACAGCCCCCCACACATCCCCACTTTATTAACTAATACACACACACACACACACACACACACACACACACACACACACACACACACACACACACACACACCACAGTCACAACACACACTTACACACACTAAAGCCCCTCACAAACACACTTACACACACATACTTACCTGAACCACAACACCAGAAGCACTAACTCAAAATCCCTTAACATCGGGATTCTGAATTTTGTGCTTCTGGTCTTTCGGTAATGTGGGGTTTCGGGCTTTTCATCTCGATATTGGGCACCGGGATTCAGTGCATTTGGGATTTTGTAGGGGACGAGATCGCTGACAATGGAAATGCCTGACAATGGTGAGTAGTACAGAAGAATGGGATGTATTCCCATCCCCACAATGTGGTGCGATCTCAGAGTTAGAATATTTAAGTAGGGAGGTATGGGGGGGGGTGCAGCCCTCCACATGGGAGGTGCAGGGGGACTTGTCCCCCTGCTATACAGGTATGTGTAATTGTGTTTTGGTGTTTTATGGAGATGGAAATAGGTTCTGTGCTGTTATTTGTGGACTTACCTTTGTCGGGCATTTCCGTTGTTGGCAATCTCGTCTCGGCGAACTGGTCTTCGTGTATGTAGCTTTTCGTCCATGTAACATGGACCCATATATATATATATATATATATATATATATATATATATATATATATATATATATATATAGATAGATATATAGATAGATATATAGATAGATATATAGATAGATATATAGATAGATATATAGATAGATATATATATATATATATATATATATATATATATATATATATATATATATATATATATATACATATATACAGGATTACTCTCCTTTGGGGAAGGGTCACTTTAATAATAATCTTTATGCTTGGGTGGATTTCCAAGCAGTACCATGTTTCTTTTGGTGATGGAAGGTAGAAATAGTCATCTCAATCTGTAGTGTTAGAAATTTTGTATAATAAGACAACTGAATCTAAAGTATGTGGGTCAAGAAGAGTCACATCAGTCTTAGGACTATGATGAGTAATGACAAAAGCTTAAAAAGGATAAATGTTATTAGTCTCATGTTTTTGAGAGTGCCCAGATTAGAGATGGGAAGTACATTAGATTAAACATTACGATATATGTCTTTGTAATCTGGTGTAATCCATTTATGCACTGATAAAGGCCTTGGATTACTCATTAAATTGTTAACATGTGTCTGTAAAACAAGTGTATTGCAAACATTTTTTTTTTCTGATTTAAACAGACATATCTCTCATATTGGCATTACAAAGACATGCATCTGGAGCTTTTCTCCCCAGGCCTCTGCTGAAAACAGGCTCTGTCCTAGTCAGACTTTCCCAGTCAACAAATGTTAAATAAATAAATAAATAAATACATATTCAAAGTCTTGTAGATAATAAAAACCCAAAATATATGTAATAAATTTGGCATTGCTGGCATTAACAGCAAACACTTGTTAAGACTTAAGCCATAAAAGAGCAAGTTGACAGTGGCAGGATTGCTAGGACATGACTAGTGCACCCCAAAAATTAAAAGACACTCAACTACATATTAATGCAATATTGCTACAGACTGTTAACAAGAATATGTCTCTGAAGCAATAATAACAATGCTTCTGAGAATATACTCACGTTTTGGTTTAGGTATCCCTGAATTCTAACAGGTGATAAAGACAATGGAGAAAACCAAGGCATTCCTACAGTACAATAAATGAAATAAGACACAGAAATATAATAGTAATCATAGGTTCATAGGATGATACTAGGCTATTGGCCCAGAGGCCCTTATAAGCCTAGCCAAAAATTACACCCATGTTCCCACAAAGTCAGTACCTGTTTCCCCTGTCCAGCAGGGAGACAGGTAGGATCCCAGGGGTGTATTTTCTGTTTTCCATCCAGTCATCAAGGTTCCTCTTAAAGACGGCTAGAGAAGTACTGTGCTTGACAATCAGGTATACTGATACATATTGTCTGGAAACAGTTGTTCCCTGGGAATAAATAGAAAAGTCCAAATACAAATTTTAAGATTTGCAATCATATATATCACATCAGAATAACTGACAATCTCATATTTCTTCATACTGCATTCTTGTTTGTCCTATACTAACTTATCTTTAATTTCTCTAAACTTCTTAAATTTTTCTAAATATTAAATCATTGTCGTGTAAGTTGTATCCATTCTTAGACAATGTTTTCACATCATATCTTACTTGGTCTAATTGTTTAAGTTGTAAATTTTTTAATGTATAATTGTTGAAGTTTGTAAAATTATTGTTCTTATAATGTTTTTGTGATACTTTGTACATTTTATCTCTGGGCCTCCATTGAAAATGGGCACCTACCCAGTCAGAAATTGACGGAAATCAAATGTCAGTAAATAAATGCATCTCCTTTTCCACAAGATAACTGATATGTTTGCCTGTCAACCTCCCACAATCACAAATAGTACACTTCAGAAGTAATAGAAGTCAAATAGATAAAAACAATTTGCCATGGCACATATTATGTATTAGTATGTAATATAACATAACTAAACCCACTAAAACTTGTATGATTAATTATTGCAGTGATTCATTTAGGAAAATATTAATGCAAATATAGATTTAAAAATCTGGTTTGATATTTTAACACCATTTATAGTCACAAAGAACTTTACACATAAAATATATAGAGAAATTATTAATTCTTGGGAACAGAAAGCATTTGTTTGTTGGCTCTAATGTATCAAAGAACTAAAAGTTTTAGATATGCAAGTAATAAAAACAACAGACAAAATTCTACAACAGGACTGGCTAACTTTACAGAGTATTCTGTCATATTCACAAGATTTAAGTAGAATAATTAACAATTCTTCTTTTAAAGAAATACTTAAATTTATGAAATACATATATGAAATCATATATAATGACTTTGACATGGTAAACAGTACTTCAAAATTTTAAAAAATATTGATAAGCAACACCCAAAACCTCATTTTGGAAACATATAACAAAAGGATACTCAATACAGTTAACTGAAGATATTAAAACAAATATCTTATTATCAATAAAATATGCATCCTTTACACAATACTGGAAAGTTTTTAATTGGGAATGCTTGCACAGAGCATTCTTAACCCCAGATAGAATCAGTAAAATTAGTTCTTCCATAAAAGGAATATGTTGGAGATGTGAGCAAGTACACAATGCAGATTGGAATCACATTTTCTTTGATTGTGTTAAAATTAAGCCATTTTGGAATGGTATTAATAATTTTCTACAAGCTTTATTTAATGAATCATTTTATTTAACTAAAGCTGTTGTATTATTAAATGTGAACGAAGGTCCTCATTTGAATAGGTCAAACATGTATCTAGTATGGACTATACTTGCAATTTCAAGAAAGTGTATAACAAGAAGATGGAATACAAACACTATACCAACTTTGGAAGACTTCTACAGCCTACTGAAGACCACAGCATTATTGGAAATAAAAATTAAAGAATTAAGAATTTATCCAAAGCCATTTATTAACAACCCTTGGGGAAAAATTTTATCGTTGATTGACATCATACAATAATTGATCAGACACTCTGATAATGGATTGGACATACTTATAAAATAACTGTATACATTAAGATCTGTTATAGTGTCAGGCTAATGTAAATAGCGTACATCGTTATTTAAGATGTTATCTATAAATACAATGGAATTCATTTAAATGTATTTGAAAAATAAAAAAAAAATTAGAAAAAAAGAAATAATAGAAGTATTGTATATTTCAGAAAGTAATCCCAAAAAAATTTGCTGGACATCCAAATAAAACTCAATAAAACAAAATAAGATGTCCAAACGAGTAGTGGTCACACCATAAGCTCCACACATAAAACGATGCAAAAATATTCATCCACAATGTTTATTAAAAAGTTAAACACTTTCTTCCCCTATAATATGGGGACTTCATCAGAACTAAATTCCCCTCAAAAGTCAACCCTCTTTATACACAAATAAATAATTGAATACTTAGTTAATTGCTTAAAAAATATTTTTAAATGCTTTTAAATTAAATATAGAACCCTAACATTATAACTTTCTACTATAAATACTATATTAATACATTATTCATTAATCATTTATCATTATTTTTAAAGGTAACACCGAAGTTTTTAATACCTTGGGTCATTCACCCAGTTTTGTTTACAAAGCAGGGAAGGATTTAAAATTTTTGACAGAACATCTTATTATACCCAGGAGTATGTCCACTAAGAGAATGACCAGATGTGGTTGTTGCAAACAATGCCCCTTTGTATTGAATAAAGATGTGATTTACGTAGGGGGTAACATCAAGGGTATTCCATTGCAGAAGGGCAATTGTGACACAAAGGGGGTTGTTTATGTATCCATTTGCCAAACATGTTCATATTTTTATATTGGCAAAACAGAGAGAAAATTTTGTACCAGAATATATGAGCATTTATATGCCATAGCTAAGGGAAATATCAACAACACCCTTTATAAGCACTCACTGGTTTGTCAAGGGGATGCAAAATTTATGTTTGGAATCTTAGAAGTGATTAAACACAACCCAAGAGGTGGTTGATGGGAGCTTGATGTGGATTTCAGAGAATTTTATTGGGTTGTTAAACTAAATGTCTTAGCAGAACCAGGATTAAATGACCATTTGTCTTTGGTGCCTGTTTTAAAGAAAAAAGAACTTGCACTTTAAATGTATTTAAATCGGGCATAATTTTAATGATTAATGAATAATGTATTAATATAGTATTTATTGTAGAAAGTTATAATGTTAGGGTGCTATATTTAATTTAAAACATTTTTTAAAATTTTTAAGTAATTAACTAATTATTCAATTATTTATTTGTGTATAAAGAGGGTTGACTTGTGAGGGGAATTTAGTTCTGATGAAGTCTCTGAATTATAGGGGAAGAAAGTGCTTAACTTTTTAATAAACATTGTGGATGAACATTTTTGCATTGTTTTATGTGTGGAGCTTATGGTGTAACCACTATTCATTTAGACATCTTATTTTTGTTTTATTTTAGAAAGTATGCAGAACACAAAAAAATAAATGGCAATAAATGATCAGATATACATACTTTTCTGATTTGTTTTTGAAATTAATCATGAGAAACCTTTTTAATAAGGAAGGAAATATGAATATCCTCAAATTAATAAACTTCCTAACACCATCAAGGAATATTGTGATGCAGAAGAAATGTTTCATCCATCTCCCAGTTTTCTTCCTACTTTTTAAAATCTTTGGAAATATTTCAATTCAGAAAATAACTATGATCTAGTTCTGTAACAGCTGGTGACAGCATAATGGTTAAGGTTCTTACTTCACAGATACAGGGTTTTATTCTGGCCTTTAGTTGTTGTTTAGACTTTAACATTCAGTACTTACCTATGAACCTACACAGAAAAGTGCCATTAAAACTGAAAGATTACTTGAGACTGCGGGACTGTAATGCAGCACAACAGACCAAATTTTGACAGATTGAATCCTTTCTATCTGTTTGATGCCATAATTTAAAGAATTCTGAAGATAAGCTCATAAAAAAGGAAATGCCTAATAGCAGAGTATCCACAATGTATTATGTTACATTTCTTTCTTTCTTCCTTCCTTTGATTTATGTGAAGGTGCTGCTCCCAGGACCCTTTCCAGCCATGATCTGAGCCACAACACAGGACTATGCTTACAGTTTTACAGTCATCTTCATTTACAATAGGTGTAGCATACAAGCACTTCATCATTTACAATCTTACAGTTAAACATTTAACAACAACTGTAAAAAAAGTGTACAAGACAAAATTATCCATTTGCCTCAGAAAACAATACTCAGTGTACTATTATAGTGACTCGGCAATGTTATTAGGATACAGGGGCCCATATTAAAATAAAATAAAATAACTTCATAATATGAATTTAGTATTAAAATAGGTTTGCCACTTTCTATTTATATATTTTTTTAATTATTACTAATATTTAAAAATATTCTGTCAGAACATGTTCTTCACAAGGGTAATAGTAGATTCTTAAATACTTTAAAGTATTGATTATATGTTATCTTTACTTTCATAAAATTAACTTAGATGTCTGCATCACTGTAAGAAAAAGTAGGAATTTGGTTTTAGGTCAGTTATAGATAATAAATATATATATAAATACTATGGGCATAAATGATTGCAACTTGATAGAATGCAAAGTGTAAGGGTGATAGCAAAGCTACAGTTAGGGAAAATAAATATAGGATAAATTTATAAGAGTAAAAGCATTAATAGTAAGGCTTGTCAGGTGAAGTCATATGAATTCAACAAATAGTATTGTTTGAGACAATTTTTCTTATAAGAGCTATGTAGAGTTATCTTGATATACATTTAGAATGGATTTGGAGGGAAGTTTGTTATCAGTGCCAAAGATGCCCTTCTGAGGACTGGTTTAGTATACCATCTGCTTAGTTTAGGATTAAACCATGGGATAGTATATAACAGCTATGTTAACTAAGGTAGGGACAGTATGAAAGGACAAGAAAATCCCTTGGTCAGTCACATAAGAGAAAATAAAGGATCACTGGAGACTGCTGTTTGCTGTTTTGAGGACTTTATTCTTTCTGCAACATTGTGCAGCCAGAGATGTGGTTTATATAAGTTTGAGAGGTTGTGGGAGATTGCCTCCTGATGTGAATGTTTATGGGGAAGGGGGGTTTGACCTCTGCAAAAAGCACTTGTTTTAAACTGTCGCTTGTTTTTCAGTATTTGTATGTGGTTACTAGACTTGTGGTCCAAAAGACCATTACATAGCTTAGCTCAGTTTCTAGAGAGCATATAGTTTGTGTTTCAAAAAGAGTAAAGTACCTCTTATTTATTTACTCTTTGTTGACCTGGTAAGACCCACAAGACCAGTGTCCTATTTTTCAAGGAAGACCTAAAGAGGTTTTTAAACTGACTCGGAAATTTAGCCAGGGCAATGGATACATTTCTGTTAGTGTTTTTTTGGTAAATGCAATGGGATTTTTTACATCCACCTAAGCTGCCACCAGCTCAAGCAGTTAGAAACTTGGTGTAATGTTTCATTTGAAGGATGACCCACTCAGGAGTACAGCACCACTCTCCCCTCCATATATTGCACTGCACTGCTACATGCACCTGGAGTGGGAATAGAGCCCACAACCTTCTGCTCTAATGACACCAAAGACAAGTGTACTACCTGTTCACCCTCTGACACTACTAACCTTATGTAAGAGATGGTAAAGTAGTATTAATAAGAGGATTGTTACTCAATCTGAGATATACATTCAGTTGGCTTTTTGCAAGGTAAATCAATGATGCACAGTTTTTAGGATTATAGTAGGAAATGTGCAGATTTTATTAATAGCAGTGTGAAGTAACTAAGTTTAATGTGACTTATGCAAATTATCTGATTGAACCAAGTGACAGACCTAAGAATTTTGTTAAATATAGCCCCTTTCTAGCTGATTTCCTAATTTATTAATAATCTTTATAATATTGATGTGCTTTTTTTTTATTAGTTCTAAATAGCATATAAATATATTTCTTAAATTTATTGGAAGTCTGCCTCCTTCAAACCAGTGAGGCAGGTTGTTAAAGTCTATCTGTAGTTGAATTTCCCCATTGTGAAGAGTTGGCACAAATCTAATGACATCTGAATAAAATGAGACTGTGAAAATGGAAGTAAGTGACTAATATAATATTATTTACAAACAGGGACAAATGGTCCCAAAAGAAATCCTTCAAGAACACCTGTGTTGAAAGTTCCTAAGCTAGAAAAGTGGTTGCCTGATTGTATAATAAAAGTTTAGTTAGTAAGATATCTATCCATTTTATTATTTATTTAGTTACTTATTTGTTTGCATTTGTTTACCGGGATGGTCCAGCTGGGCCAGAAGTGCTCATTTTCAGTGGAGTCCTGGGGAGAAAAGCTCCACATACAAGACATTTCACATATAATACAGAATTTATATTAATAAAGACATTTAATACATATTATTTTCAGCTTATACAATTGGTGAAAAAAATAATACATAAGTAATCATTCTCAAATCAAAGATATTATACAAGCAATACAGAGTATATACATGAGAACATTCCATATGAGTAGCTTTCATCTAGCAAAATTTATATAGGACACTTCATGCAGTGGGTGCAAAGCAGATATAGGAATTAATTAGAGACTAGCTGCTTAAACTTTTCACATATATAGGAGGATTAATTCCATCACTAATACTATTAATGCATTAATGTATTAATACATTACTACTATCTCAAAATCCAAACAAGTGTAATTTCTGTATTAGAAGGTGATGATCAATGCACACAAATTTTTCTCTAAGGTCCATTGATAACCCCTACTAGGATGTAATCAGCTGCAGTATTATGTGCCCTTCCCTTAAACTATACTGGGAATCAGATAATAAATCATATTTATTAATGTGCCCAATTATCTGAGAATAGACCATTTTTTTCAAATGTTTAATTATAGTACAAAAGTTAGTGATAAGTCAACAGTCCTGAGTTATAACTGGTTCACGGATTTTGGATGGGTAATTCCAGTCCCATACTGAAAATGTCTGGGCAGTATATCTGTGGTTAAACATAGATTAAATATGTGTGCACGAGGTATTTAGAAATTGCAGATGCAACCATGACAATAAAGAAAAGAGGAAAACCAAAAGGATTAAGGTTTGCCTTTTTGAAATCTTTTCTAAACATTTGTGCATTGGAATAATAACCCGGAAGTTGAAGGTAGGGAAGTCATCAGAGGGTAAGGAGCCAACATGTATTGTGTTGAAGTTAACTACTGCTACATTTGTTCTTGTGCTAGCATTGTCAGTGAAGTCTCTACAGTGTATAAATCTGATGACTCTTGAGAGCTGTAGCTGCCTTCTGCATGCTAGATGTGACAGCTATAAAATCACAGGAACATTTTAGGGTATGAAGATTATTTTTAACTGTTTCAATAGAGTGTATTAACCTTGGTTATCTTATGACTCTGGTGTGTCATACAAAAGATAAGGATATTTGCCAGAAATGCATTCTGGTATATTATCGTTTTAATTGAAAGACCATTAGCCCTTATAACTAGCATACTAAAAAACATACATTTTCATTTCAGAGCTGATTAAGTCTCTGCCCTCTCTATCAAAAGAAAATACTGCCTTTGTCACAGATAATCTATCCTGAAAGTATAAAGATAAATATAAGGTGTCTGCTGTAAAGTTAGAGGTTATGTCTGGATTATCTGTAGTATATTTACACTGGATTTGAATATTCCCACAATGAAGCAGCTGTGATATTCAAGGTGTAAACAATCACAATTACCTAAGCAATAAAATAATTATATGAGTTGCTCATAGGAGGAATTCTGTTCACAAAATCTGAAGTTTTTACCTACTGCAAGTATGTTTTGATAGAAAAAAACTTGAGATATACCAATCTAAGGGTTTCCTGTGTCATTCAAATTTTCTTCAAATGAGAAATATCATGAAGGAAATGCTGAAAAATTGTGAAGAGGAACTGACATGCATAAACAGATGCAAAGTCAGACTTCAATGTATGAAGCCTGTTCATCTACCACAAATGAATGCAGGAAAAATACTTAAGACTTTCATTATGTAATCAATGGACCTTAGTTGTTACATTCAAACATCTGCAAGTCAGAAAAATAAAATTAGACCTATACTCATTAGTCCTTTGAAGGTACCAACACTTGTATATAATGAAAACCTCCAAAAGAGAACTCACTTCTTGAAACAGAATTACCTAGGGAAAGGTGCATGCCAAAAGGTGACAAACAAGCTCCACACAGAAGAGAACATCAGAAAGGTCGGATGTTGTAGGGTGTTCTAAATCAGAAGTGGTACACTGGATACAAGGTATATGTGGGACTAGTATCAGAAGTGGCATAGGTGTGGATGAAGGTGTTTGTATAAATGCACATTTCCATGATAGCAATACTGGCAGAGAGAAGTACTTCAAAACTAGATTTCCTGTCTGTGTTTTTGGATATCACCAAAATCATTGTGCTAGCTACAAGGAGTTTTGACAAAGACTATTGAATCCCAATAAGCTCTAATGGAAAACATCTTATTTTCCCAACCAGACTGCATGGATTTTGAGTCCACAGACTCCTCTGTGTTTGTGAAAATTCTATCCAAACAGTCTAGTCTCCTAGTTTTAGATAATTTTTGATAATGCATCAAGACTGAGATTAATTAAACCTTTACAAATCTCTTTAAAATATTCATACTTTATATGCTCTACTATAACTTGGGTATTCACAGTTAAATTCACACAATGTAGCAATCTGCCATTACTTTTACTTTATATCAACAGTCATAACTTTCATATTTATTAATTATAATATTCCTGTGGTTCTCTCACCACCCGTAAAATCCTTAACGCTTATTTTATCCTCAAATGTTGCAATCCCCATCACAACTAAGTAGTTAACACTAAATTTTCGGTGTACCACTTAATTCCTTTCTTGAGTAGATCCAATGTATGTAAAGTATGCATGTAAAGCACCTGCTGTTTACTTGGCTGTGTTCATATCACGGTCTTAACTAAAGGCGGCTAACAAACATTTCATTATATACAGCTCCTCCCATGAACTTGGTTGCAGTGATATTGTGAAAAGAATTTTGAGAACTATAGTGATGTAAAATAAAGTTCTTTTTTCAAACAAATTGCACCTTTAGTTTTACTGACCTAGTTATGAATCCAGATAGAAGCGAAAAATGAACTATACTTGTCTTTTTTGTTGAGTGAGGTATAATATGCACAACAAAATGTGCATAATAGTATATAACTGTGCATTGGCTACTGTGGAAATACATTACAGTAAAAAACAAAAATTAAAACCCTTGTTTCTTGGCTGTGCAAATCTGTAATCTAAGAGTTATGTTTCTTAGATGTAGCGTAGTTACTCTGGATAATGATGGCGTCTACCTTGTTGAACATTACCCCTCCTTATTGGACATATAACTGTGCAATCAGGAAAGATATCTTCTAAATAAAATTCAAACCAAACAACAGAAAATTATGTTTGGGGACTTATAAATGGTGTCTGTTATTTCAAACAGTAACAGTTTCAGAAGTACAGATGTTACAAGATTTGCTACCTGAAGATACACTTGAAGCTCGATTATACTGCCTACAAGGACTCTGAAAATCTATTTTGGAGTTAAAAAGGCAGAAAAAGTAAAGGTAAGTATACATATAGGCAAAATCAGATACAGTCTAGTGTATATGTTAGCCCTTTTCTAATAATCTGCCTGTTTTGAATATTTTAGTTTTGATTTCTTATGCAAGCTTTTTACTGTTTGCATATGTTTGAACTTTATTTGTTTAGAGGGAAATATTACTCAGCCTTGAATGCTTGTAGCTTGTGGTTTATTTATTAGTTAAAAATGTATACATTTTACATGTATGAAAAACTATGTGCCATTCACTTACTGATAAGGATGACTGCCCAGTACTAATTTCTGTTATGTGAATATTTAAAGGTTGGCATATTTTACACATAAATAGTAAATGTGAGCTCTTGTTTTGTTAGTTTTGACTAACTAGTGGTAGCATACAACAAAGCTCAGGAAGGAGGAAGTTGGTGCTGGAAATTCACAGTTTATCCCCATTTCTGAAAAAAATAATTTGTGTGTGTGTGTGTGTGTGTGTGTGTGTGTGTGTGTGTGTGTGTGTGTGTGTGTGTGTGTGTGTGTGTGTGTGTGTGTGTGTGTGCGTGCGTGCGTGCGTGTGTGCGTGCGTGTGTGTGTGTCTTAGTATCTGTTTGTCTCTACAAAATAACTGTGACTAAGTTGCACCTGCTGTAATTAATGTTCTATAAGACACTGGCCTCAGTCTGACATGGCTCAGCCATTTGTACTTCAGAATCCTTGTAATCATGCACTTTTACATTCAAGGCACAGAGAGAAGCTCAGGAACTACAGATGATTTTCCAGTTTACAGACATCATTCTCCAGCCTTTTGTCTTTTTGTTATCATTGTTGTTGTGTGCAGCAGAACATCTGTCCTCTCATGAATGACCACAAGTGGTATGATCATTCCCATAGCCGGCCTTAGGCATAGGCCAACTAGGCATTCCCCCTAGGGAGCCGCTGTAGCATGGGTGCTTTTCCAGTATTTATTTGGTGTAGGTAGACCAGGATGGGGGCATCAGGTGGTGTGGTGGGGGAGCTGTGGAGCCCTTTTGCCTAGGGCACCAGTTGACCTAAGGCCGCTCCTGATCATTCCCCTTCTCAACCTTTTCATCAACAACTGGATGATTCTTTATAGAACAAGAAAAGACACTGCCTCCACCCACACCTTGCTACACAGTTCTCCCTTCCTTTTCCACCTAACTCTTTTCCCATTTCTGTTATCCTCCATTTTACATCTCCCACCCTCATAATTACTCTTTCTCGTCTTGTCAGATCCCACCTCTTGCTTCCGCCTTCCCTCTGAATACACATACCACTCCCATCACAATGTTTCCAACTGTGCCAGAGCATCAGTTGCACAGCACATTGAATGTCCTGCATATTTTCACTATCCTCAGCTCCTTCTTTTCTGTCTGACTCCCTATTCTGAGCTCACAGTTTCCAATGCAATAATACTTATGTTCTCTTTACAACTCTGCTCCCCTAACTCTCATGTGCTCTTAACTCCCATCTGAATGGTCTCTTTCAAGCCTTTCACACATGATCCTTACCCCTTCCTCCCTTCTGCATAAGATTTACAAATTAACTGCCTGCTCGTCACATCAAATGGTTCAACCCTGAATTCCAGTGTGTGTGGAGTTGTAGTTCCTTTTATATCTATGCAGATTTTTCTGCAGGCAATCAGTTTCCTCTCACCTGCTAAAAATGCTGCATGAACTGGCTCCTCCCCCTCTCTCATATTCTCATATATGTGCTTGTGAGTGTATACATACATATACATATATATATATATATATATATATATATATATATATATATATATATGTACATACACACACACACACACACACACACACACACATATATATATATATATATATATATAAATATATATATACACATACATACATCCACATCCTTGCCCTTCTGGTGGCCTGGACAATGGCTGATAAGAGTAATGGCAGTTCAATTGACCAGTTAGCAAATTAAAAGCCCTCTTTCGGTCCTTTTCTCCTGTGATTCAGTCAGAGATGGTGTGCAGGTGTGGTCAATCCTATCTACTTATACAACTACTCAAGAGAGTTCAGTTAAAAAATATATCATAAACAATGAACTCTCTGACATTGAATGTTGTTTTTATTGCACAACAAATGAAAGATGGCAAATGCAAAAGTAATGGCAGCTCTATATAGTACAAAACACTAAACATGTTTTTTGCACTGGCCAAACCCCCTCTTGTCTCTCCACATGGGGGACCAAGATCCAACATTCCATGCTAGATACATATATATATATATACTAACTCTGATACCATACAACCATACACAAAGGGAGAAATCTGTTATTATAAAAAAACCCTCCTTCAATATTTATGCAACCTTACAGATGCAGTATTATTAACCTGCTAGGAAACAGTGAAATGGACTTGAATGAGAAGTGGTGGAACCTACAAGATACCATCAGAATGATATAAATGTCAGTGGATTCACAGAGGGTTAGAGTAGTTAAATACAGGTGTAATCTTTCATCTGTTGCACTTAGAATTCATTTTCTATTCTAGTACATATAGGTTTGTTCAAAGAAGCACCCACAATATAAAAGAAAGGTTATACTAAAAGTGTAAACAGAGGAAATGGGCCATAGAGTAGTATTATGTAAGGGCACTATGGTACCATATCCTCAAAGCAGCCCCATCTAATTAAAATCAAGAAACACAGCCCCAGAACAGACACTGAGAGGATAACAGAGCAGGACCACACATACACACACACACACACACACACACACACACACACACACACACACACACACACACATGATGAAACAGCTGTTTTGGAAGATGCTATTAATATAGAAATACACATGCATGGAGCACAATAGAAAACAATTGTTTACAAAGTGCTCTGGTGTGGGCAGAGACAAACACAATATTAAGGAGTATGCCAGTGGCAAAGAGATTCATTCATTATATTAAGTTATGTGGAGAGATAAAATATTGGGCATTATATCTGGCAAGGATGAAGAGGTTTGAGAGCTAGAAGTAAAAGCTTATATGACCAATACTGACCATGGAATGGCCTTGTTTATAATGGACCAAGAGGGCAGCTAGAAGTAAAAGCTTATATGACCAATACTGACCATGGAATGGCCTTGTTTATAATGGACCAAGAGGGCAGTGGTATTTGTATAAGACTCCTACCTAATACTTGAAGAATGAAGACCAACCCCTGCCCATAGTGCATCAGCCCATTATTGGTCAAGAGGGTTTTTACTTTAGTTCTCAAAGAAAGGACAACTGCATTAAGCTAAAGAATGTTTATGAAATCAAAATGGGAGGCCAGTGACATGCACATGGAAAAAACAGCCAATGGATAAATAGGAGCATAGAAACAGTCATGGGAAAAATCTAGACAAACAGAACAACACAGGAAGAAGGAGAAATAGGGGAATGTGGTTCTAAGGGGAACTTGAATAGGCACTCCTTGCAAAGGGAAAGGCAATTCATGAGAAGAGGATTGCAGGCAAGAACATGAGGAAACTAGAATAGGGTTACAAAAGAAGAAAGAAGAACAAACCAAAATTAACAAAAAATCTAACAGAAGCAGTAAAAGGAGAGACGGAAAATTTTATAACATGCAGATGAGAAAAATAGGTCAAGACAGAACTTTAGTCATTCAGTCATGCAAGGAGTACAGTGAAGATGGGGAAAAGGCAGGAATTCATAACAAATTCCTCAGTTCTGCTTTCATGAGTACAGGAAGGAAAGACTGACGGATTTGAGATGGAAGGGGGAAAGCAAGGACATTTCACATAGCCGTATACAAAGGGAAGCTGTAAAAAAGGAAATTCAAGGATTAAGTGTGCAGAATTAAAGTGCAGAGTCCTGATATCGTAAATCCACAAGATGCTAAATAACCTGGCAGAGGTACGCATGCATTTCCTGAGAGAGGAGAGAGGAATTAAACTACTCAGCCACAAACAGCAAAGTCCCAGAGATCTGGAAGGAGGTAATGAATGTAATATTCAACTGACAGAGGGGGGAGACTAGCACTATCCCAGAAAAATGCAGATCTGTAGTCCTACCCTTACTAGCAGGAAAAGTCATGGAGAAGCTGCAAGTGAAGTTTCCAGGAGAACAACAATCTCCAGAAGAAATACTAAAATGGGTTTCTGGAAATGAGGTTCTGTGAGTCCAAATGGATTCATTTTTTGGCTACCTTATTCTGAAACTTGACAAAGAAATCCTAGCTAATGCTGTATTCCTTGAATTCAGTAAAGCCTTTGATTCAGTCCCTCATGGTAGGCATACAGGCAAACTGAAGGGACTGGGAATAGAATAAACGTTGAGAAAATATATATGAGTAGTGAGTCCATGGCAGAAACAAATAATAGAGGTTACGGGAACTCCACCCTAGAAAAAAGAAGTGGCCTGTGAGTTCCATTTTGTTCAGACCTGTTACCAAGGTTGTTACCTTTGTATCAGACATCACAAGGGGTATTAGGAACAGGATCAAGCTATCTGTGGATGACATTAAGATAGAAGCAGCAGAACAGGGTGTGGGGCAAGTCATTCTGCATTTTGTTCTCATTCTGTTTCTGCTTTGCTTTGAATACTCCATGTGTTTCCTCTCAGTTGTGGTCATATAACATACTGATTTTATGTGAAAACCTACTTTAAATATATTGGTAGTATCCAGTCTTTCACTCATGTCCTTCCAGTAATGAGGCTGTGATGGTTGTTACATGATGGCTTATTTTGGGAGCACAAACCTTCTTAGCTGAGTTTCTGCCCTATGGTAACATAGCTGCTATGTTAACCTGACAGTTTAAAAAGTGCAAACTGACAGAGCTGACATGATAAAAGTAATATTTAATTAATACTTTTGCTCATCCTTATTTATTCTTTAAGTATTACTTCTTGCAAACTCTCTGTTCTGTTACTTTATTTTCCCCATTTCTCTTCTGATATGCAGCAGATGAAATCAAGTCATCAAACAGCTAGGCATGATGATACAATCTGCAAAAAGCATCTGGATCAGGTATGGTATACCTGCAGCAATCATGCATTTTTATTTCATTTTTTAAATATAAAAAGCCTACATTTTTTGTTGGGGGGAGATGGGATTCTGAGAATGGAATGCACATCTTATAGGGGCTGTGACAAAGGGAAATACTGCCAGCTCAGCTATCTGGAATTTTGTAAATAATCCTATGTCATTTGTGAATGTTGATATGATTTATACAAAAGTGTGTGTAAAGTACTGAGCTAAAATGTAACCACAGCATGCATTATTGGAATAGAATAGGAATGTACCTGCACTATTGTGACTGTTTAGATGTATATGTTTAATGGAAACTGGAACACAGGAGGTTAACTTGAAAAAAAATTCAGAGAAAATAGTTGAAATTAAATTGTTTCATAACCATGTAATAAAAGTGATATCTCTCAGTTTCAGTGCAGTAGCAGAAACAATGTCTAGAGTAAGAAGTTTTAATTCCTAGGCTTGAGATGTAGAAGTGCTTTATTGCTTTATGACTTCCAGGATTTGCAAACATCTGAGAGATATGTATTTTTTACAGAGAGATGTTAAATGCTACCAGCTGCAGTGGGTTGTTTTTGAACCTGGGAACTGAAGTCAGGTGACAAAAAGTGATGTCATGCTGCAAGTATGCCAGCAGTAATATTTGATATTAATTTAAGAACTCTCTGAGAGAGAGAGAGAGAGAGAGAGAGAGAGAGAGAGAGAGAGAGAGAGAGAGAGAGAGAGAGAGAGTGCATTTTGTATTTTGACTTTGACCTAACAACATCATCTGGAAACATCCACTCACCTCTGCACTTGCCTTGCTGTAAGTAAGTTTTTAGGGCATAGTAACTCTTTTAGAATCAGATAGGAATATAGTAAAGTGTAGTTGTAGCTTAGATGTTTTCTTTATTTATTTGAGACTGTCCTGCAATGTTGTTTTAAATATTTCCTGTGATTTTGAACTCTGATGTAACTGATTACTTACTATTAACTTGTTCTTTTATTATTTATTATTAAATATATTTAAACCTTTTAATTGTGTCTGCTTTTTTAAAGATATTTAAGCTCTTAGAGTACTTGCGTATCTATATGGTGACACTGTACAGGCCATTCCTAAACAGCCTTGCTCTTGGTCAAGCTACCATTTGGATTAATAGTAACATTACACAGTAAGACTGGAACCCTTTGTTAAGGGCCTTAAAGTAGCTGATAAGAGTTCGTTGATGGCAGTCGAAACTACCTTATAGTCGGGATAGAAGGGAGCATAGCTAGTAAACCTGTGCCAGCCTTACCCAGGTGTGTGTGTGTGTGTGTGTGTGTGTGTGTGTGTGTGTGTGTGTGTGTGTGTGTGTGTGTGTTTGCATATAAATCAAATCTCAGAGTGTGTGTGTCAGCTACTTGGGCAGGGACATGAAGCACTGGTTGGACAGAGAGGGTATTGAAGATCTCGGTTTGTTCACTCAGCTGAGATATCAACCGTATTGCTGTGCCAGTGGGGAGTCTTATTGGTGATCTGGAGAAAGAGGAAGAAACTAGCTCCAGATTGACTGTGATCTCTGCGTGGGAAATTGCACTTTACTGTGTGTGTACTTGTCATCCTCCCAGTTGTACATTCCCACTGTTGCAAGTGGTGAGGATTGAGGCTCCTTGATTACTGGGCCAGTGCAGGGGCATTACAGGGGCAACCAGTTTTCAGGTACTTAAATGGTAGGAAAAACATTTGGAAATATGCTTTAGGGGGTCCTGAAAAGAAAGACAGAGGGATCTGAGAAATAGTCTATAAGACTTAATGCAGGAGAATGTAAAGTACTTCACTAGGACTCTGATTATCCCAAAATGGAAAACAAACTGGGATGAGTGATACTAAAACCCATATCTGACGAAGAAAAAAAACCTTGGTGTTGTACTAAAAGCAGAAATGAACTACTAGGTACAAACTAAGAAACTACATGAAAGGCAATTAAGATAATTACCTTTACCCTTATGTGAAGAGTCTCCAGGACACAGAGGTTATACTGCCCTACTACAGATTCCTAGTCAGGCCAGAGATGAAGTTACTGCATTCATTTTATTTTTATTTAGTTAAACATTTGTTTACTGGGAAAGTACGACTGGGACAGACCCCATTTTCAGTGTAGGCCTGGGGAGAAACACTCAAGACACATGTCTTTGCAATGTGGGAGAAAACCTGAGCACCCAGAAGAAGCCCACACAAATGTAAAGAGGTTATGCAGATTCTGTACAGAAGGCACCCCAGCTGAGAATTTCTTGTTGTGAGGCAACAATGCTACACGCTGCCCGATTGTGCCACCCAATCCATTCCTGGTGTCCATAAAGGAAGAAACCTACGAAGCTAGACAGGAGGCTATAAAGAAAGTTTAGTAGGCTAATAAATGGAATGGGAAAAAAGGAGAATAAAAAGAAGTTACCGGAGCAAAATCTAGTCTCGCCAACAGGTGAGGCGTGATATAAGGGAGAGTGTGATGACCATTAGAAGAACAGGAAAAACAGAGATGCAGATACACTTGCCTAACAACCTCTTTGATTAAGTGTGTGAAGTTTGTATTAATCACCAGAACTGAAAGAGCATTGGACTGAATGATCAAGCTACATGCTTGGGTAGTCGACTGCAAGACTAGAGTCCTCCAAAAAAAGCTTAGGATGCACACTATGCTAAGAGAATGGACACATTCGGAGCAATTTGATGATATACATTATACAAATAGCAGAGACTAGACAGGCAAATTCTCTTTTTCAGCTGCTGTCATCTCAGTGTAATATACCGTAATATGTCACTGCATGAAGCTCATCAATAAAGCAAACGGAAAGGAACAGCACTGGTTCGCACAAAAGGCTTCAACGATGACTGAGAAAATCAGAAATTCTGAATAAATGTGAACAGAAAAATATGTGGAAATAAGGAAAGAGTAAAGATAGTCAATGTAGCAAAGATTCAAACCAGGAAAAATAGTAGGCACTTCATTATGAGTGTGAGTGACAAACATTTTCTAGGTATACACACTCTGCAGGAATACCACATTTAACAAGTAGATAAAACTTTATAAAAAGCAACAGTAAAAAAAAAAATCAGAATTGAAGACATCTGCTCCTGCTTCACACAGAAAAGAACAGTAAGATAACCTGAACAGGCAGGAGGAATGTTCTCTGCAGGGAAGCTGATCAGAGCCCCTTCAAAGAGTAAAGGCTCATGGCAGAACTTTTAAAGCTGAAAGTCGATACAGCAATGTTATCCGAATGATTCATCTCCAGATTTTAGAAGAATGAGTAAAACCATTTATAAGAATAATTAATAAAGCATGGGAGAACAGGGTGGGCCTCTTTAACTAAAGGAAGACTTTCATGACATCACTGCGTAGGGCTGTGAACAAAGGACACTGATAACTAAAGACCATTTGGCTTGAATTTTCTATCTGGAAAAATTATATTTCTTCTCCAGGAAAGACTAATTCAACATCTGCCTCTAGAACTATAAGCAACATTGTCTTGCAGTAGGCAGATTGAAACAGACAAATCTTGTTGACTTTGTCTGACAGAATAACTAATGCCCTGGACTAAGGTGAACCTTATCTTAGCTTTATCAAGCCATTTAATTTGCGGATTCTCTAGAAACAAACTAGAAGTTACAAATGGGTTGGAAGGTGGTAGGTAGTATATCACACATGCTAATAGCAAATGATAACTACAGTTAAGTAAGGAGCTACTAGCGGAACCCCCCCCCCCCCAGCTCAGCTCCGTGAAACCGGGAATACTCCGGGAATACTCAGTCCTTCTTAGTATCTTTGTAAGGGCCTAGATGAAAATGCTTGTCTCTTTCCAGCTACAATTATGTGTGCAAAACACTGTGGAGAAGATGATATGGGGTTTGGGCACACTGTAAGATTGGATGTAGCTTATGTTGAATTAACTTTATGCACAGTGGTGAACCTTGGAAGGAAAACACCCAAAACTACACTGTGGAGGATGAAATGGGATCATCAATGTCAGAGGAGACAGAAGTTGGGGTAATTATTTCAGATGGTGCACATGTGGAAAAGTATGCAACAGAAACATAAAAAAGCACAAGAGTTTCTAGGGTGTATATCAAGGTGTAGATCTACCTACACCACATGCCTTGATATGAATGTAGTGGGAATTAGAAGGTATACATGGAGAACAGATGTGGTCCACATGACAGAGGCTTTTATATATCTTTGAACTTTGAAACCCACATCAACAATACCATAAAAACTGTCAACAGGAAGCTAGGCTCCCTTTATAGGATTAAACCCTTTCTCTCCCCACTAACTTGAACCACTATTGCCTATTCCCACCTTATCTCTACACTTTTCTATGCTTCTTCAATACATACTAACCTGTCAAAAAACAACCCTAACAAGCTAGCAAATGCTTACAATAGCATTGCAAGATTTGCTACTGCGTCCCCCTTCAGGGCCCATCACTGCTATAACCTGAAACAGTTAGGTTGGTTAGAGCTTCAGAATCAGATTCATTTTAACCAACTCATCATTGCCCACAAGACCGTCTTTAAACCTACCAATAACCCCAATACTGTCTAACCTCATTATCCAATATAAAAACCTTAAGACTTTATGTTCATCTAATAAACTACTTGTATCAACATGGAAATCTAACAGCATGGCAGGTGATGCTCTGTTCTCTAATGCAGTTGGAAAATATTGGAACCAACTCCCCCATGAACTTACATCACTGCCTTCTATTATACGTTTTAAGTACAATCTGAAACTCTATCTTAAAACTCATTGGTTATGTCCCTGTACAAATCCAGACTAATCTCTTTTACCCTTACTACAGACCTAATACCTGCTCTGTCTGTGTCTTTCTCTATCAATGCTTATCCTTGACAAAGATATATCTTATACTAACAGAGATAATTTAACATACCTAGTTCAAGTCTTCTGTACATATAGTCTAAAATATCATACCTAAGGCTTGCAACAAGATTTGTATAAACTGTGATCATTTTTGAACTGTTGAAACTTGAAGTATGTATCTGTATAACAACTAGTTACTAATAAAGCCTTTTTGTATATAAAGTCTAAAATATCTTATTAATGCTTGAAACAAGATTTTGTATAAACTGTGCAAACTCATGAACTGTTGAAATTTGTAGTATTTATCTGTATAACAACTAGTTACCAGAATGTTTTTAGTATAGTAATCTCTTGGAGCTTATCTCCCCGGGACTCTACTGAAAATGGACATATATCCAGTTAGACTATCCCGGTCAACAAATGTAAAATAAAAATAATAAAATAATAATAAATATCTTAAAGCATGCGTAAAGTTTATGAATATTCTGTCTTTAGTAATATATGTTATACGGGTCTATATTAGAAGCTCGAAGGTGTACTTAACCGAATACGTAAACGCCGACACGTCTTCATCGAACCGTGAAAACATTGATCATCCTGAAGCGTGAAATCCGAAACGTCAAATCATCATGGTTTACCCTTCTGTGGTATAGCTTCATAAGGTAAGTGTGCGATAGTTACGGACCTTAGGGTTAGGGCGCGGGTTAAGGTACGTGCATAGATGGTTGTGTATGTGAGATTTAGTGTAAGGTTAAAAGTAGGGTTTTGTTAAGTGTATGTGTGTGGATTATTTAGTTTGTTTGGGTATAGCTTCTTAAGGTAAGTGTACAATAGTTACGGACCTTAGGGCTAGGGTGTGGATTAAGGTAAGTGCATACATGGTGGTATTTGCAAGATTTAGTGTAGAGTTAGAAGTAGGGTTTAGTTTAGGGTTAGACATAGGGTTTTAGTGCATGTATGTGGTTTATTTAGTTTGTTTGGGTAGGTAGTATGTAGCGGGCGGTGGGGTGGGACAACTATGACGATTCGAGTTTTTGAATTTCACGGTTTAGGGCATTCGGTGTATTTGCGGTTCGCAGAATATGAGGCGGTGTTTTCATATTCAGTGACTAGGGCTTTCGCGATTTTAATATAGACCCATGTTATACAAAATAACAAGGAAACACGTTTTAAAAATAGAGGACTGGGAGGACTATGAAGTAGCATTTTTCACTGAGAAGGTAGTTTATCCAAAGAACAGCCACTGTCAATCAGTGGTGTATTTATCAATCACGGGGGTAATATAATGTGACAGTGGTCAAGTGAAAAGCTATACTGGAGAGGAAAAGGAGAGTTCTGATGTTTAATATGAATTACAACAAAGTAACAATCATTTTGTTTGGTGAGTAACTGACCCAATGCTTCCATGCAGTCAGTTTCTATGTCTAGAAAATACATTGCATAGCTATACCACTTGACTTTTTAGCTTTTTCCCAAATTTCTGCATAACATTTATAACAAGTCTTTAGTTTATGTAAGACAAAGGACTGCCCTCCTCCCAGAAGAGTTTCTTAAAAACACAACATGCTGTTATTATTGTCCTGCTGGTAAGACTAACACAGGTCAAAACTCCACATGTTTCTACCCCTGAAGTAAATTAATCTTTAGTAATTACCCCAGCATGTATAAAACCTTTCACAAATACATTTTTAACAAACCAGACAGTTGTTGCAAGCATTCTATTTACCATGCAATCATCTAAAATGTGTGAGAAATGTCTGTAACATGGCTGTATTTTAGAGGTATATTTCCATCATGTAATCATGCTTTGCATAGCTCTGTACACTATCCACTAGCTTAGACAGTTGTAAGCATTCTCTACTCCTTGATCCATTATGTTTCTGAGAGATATTAGAAAAAATGCACTCTTCTAGGTACACTGAGCATGCCTTCACCCTTGTACACTAGACGGTTCATACATAATATATTTATGTATACATGCATAAATATATATCTGTTATATTACAAGATATACATTTACATGTACATATATGTGCATGCATAGTCTATGGAACTGTCCCAGAGGCTGATAAAGATTTTTAAAATGCATAAATATTTATGATATTGTGTGATGTTTTGAACTGGTAAAGTTCAACTTTATTCCTCCTGATGTCACTGTGAACTTGTTCTCTCAGGTTAGATAAAACACGTGCCACACAGTTTGTCCATCTGCCAGTTACTGCATCCCAAATTTGGCCCATCTGTCACAGATTGCATCACAGATTTGAAAACCAGAAGGTTAATTCAGAAGTATGACGTCTGTGGTTCACACAGGACAAAAGGCACTCATGCGCTCCTGCAGGCTTCCTTTGAACTCTCACAAGCTGTTGGACCTTATAAAGTGCATCGTCATGTTTGTGATGTGAGACGCCTTATGAAATGGAACCTCAAGAGAGTAAGTTTGTACTGGGGGGATGTGACTTTTTATTTGGATAGCCAGAAGGGTGAGCTACAAAGAGTAAAGAGCAACAAAGGCTTTTCCTTTTAACAGTAAATAAATAAATAAATAAAATAGCACAAATGTCTTATTTGTGTATGAGACAGTGGGGGACTGGGTATTTCCACTGTTGCTGAAACATACTTCTGGGACATTAAAAACAAAAATAACAAAAAAAAAATCAACATTTTCTTATTTCAGACACCTGATAATACAAAACGTATCACAATTGTGCTACAAATAATGCTGTTCGTACCTCTCAACCTACAGAAATTGAAAATAGAAACAAAGGCCTTTCAAAAGTAAGTACATATAGCCAAAAATCTGGACATCTAATTAACATACATTTTGAATATCAAATAGTTCATAATTCTTCCTGCTTCCAGTAGGAATGTTGGACACTACTCAGAAATACACATTTAAAAATGTAGTGTGACAAAAATTATGGAAAATATAAGTGTACTATCAAAGGGATAGCATAAAATCAGTAGACTTTAACAAACTGCATTGCACAATTCTGCTATACAAGGTGATTTATTTTTAATTCTGAAAAAGAGTCGCATAAGATATTTGCCCTCTTTCTTTTGAAAATGGGAGATGTAAGTTGTGTGTCTTTTTTCTTCAAATTATTAGTGTCGCTAGTATAAATGTGATGAGGGGATTCAGGAAACTGTGTGAAGGGGTAAGTCAAAACCAAAAATAGGGACATACCAATAAAAAAGGGAACATTACATGCAGGAGTAAATCAGGCCTGAAAATAGCAATATTCCTCTAAAATAGGGAAAGTTGATGTTTTGCTGTTAGCAGATAGCCAATACCTTTGATGATTGTGTCTCGTTCATGTTATTAAATCCATTTGCGACAATGTTTCTGACATGGGAGAATTGGGTGGTAAGTCCCACACTGTTGGCTGCAAGATTATGGAGTCTAGATACTGAAAACTCCGCCAATGAGATCTGACATTTGGAAATATGGCAGGGGATGTTCATAGGTTCATAGGTAGGTACAAGGCTATTGGCCCAAGGGCCTAAGTAAGCCTAGCCAACAAGGTTTCCTGGCTTATACCACCCAAGAAAGTTATTTTCCTGTGCCTCTGTTGAGGAGAGCCACAGAAGTGATCCCCGGGCTGAATTTTCTATTTCCCATTCACTCATCAAGATTTTTCTTGAAGAGTGTTAATGAGGAACTTTGCTTGACTTGGATGGGTAGCTTGTTCCAGAGTATGGGAGATAAAGTCAACATAAGGAATTCAAGTTTTGTATTTCAAGGACTACAACAGTGTTTTTCATGTCTGCTGCCCACATAAAGGTCTGCATGTGCCCAGTGACTTAAAGTACGCATACAAAGCATAAAAATGCTTCCAAAGAAAGCGAAATGTAGGAATATCCTAAAGGCACAGACATCTCTCAACTGCCCAGATTTTTGCAGAATGTCAAAATTTTTGCCTCATATTTTTGGCCTGTTCCTCATAAAATTTGTGATTTTCTGGTAAATCACTAAGAACTGAAGTCACTAAATAATGACATGCATTTGAGTTTCAGACTTCTATCCTTCAGAAAATGCATGCTAATGCAAGATGCCAAGACCTGTTATTCTAACAACTTTCTAAGTTCATAAGAACAATATTTACAACCTGTTGCAATTTTGGGCCTTTTTCCTTTCCTTATTTTAGGCTTTGTCCAGATTTCTTGCACTAAGAGGTTGAAAGGTATAGACGTTGCATTCCCAACTGCTGTACTGCTGTCCCAAGGCATAAGGACTGCTGAAAGTAGAAAGGAACTGGAAATCCTAAAACAGCCCTCCCATCCCATATGGGTTTGTATGTACCGTCTATTCTGCAGCAGATACACTATATCCTACAAAGGAGAAAGGGGGAATGATACGGGGTCTATTTACAGCTCTTTAAGACGCATTTGAATGTGCAGTCCACAGTCTATGTATTCAAAACTATATATGTTTAGATTTAGAATTAATATGATTAAATGAAAGCAGAGCTACCTCAAAAAACAAACTGTTATTGTCTAGTCTGGTAAACACATATGCAGTGTAATAATATTCATGTCAGAGTTCCACATAGATCAGTGTTAGTTCCAATTCTTATTCCCCTCCCCTCTCTCTCTTTAGAAATGATATAAGCAGCACCATCCCATCTTCAAAAGTCACATAACATTCAGTAAACCTAGTACCTTAGTTCTGGACTTATATTAAACAGTACAGAGATAAATTACAGTAGTATTTCAATACCATCTGGAATTTGGTTGAATATCGCAACAAACATAAATAAAATACAAAGGGTTATGACTGGGTCTCTGATCATAACCAGGACGTTATGTGTTTAAGAGATGGATGTCAAGAAATTTACCTTGAGAGTGAAGTTCGACAGGGAAATTTTGACATCCATGCTGAGAAAACATAGCATCCTGGGTTATGATCAGTGAGACCTGATCATAATTCTTTGCAGTGTGTAGAGATTTACCTATTCCCGTGTACTATAAAAGAGAAAGAAAAAAGCATTGCAGTGGTAGTAAATGTTTTACAGCTTACAAAGCCATCACATTAACCAATGCCACACAGACTGCAGCCACCCAATAAGTGCTCCAGGAAGCTGGTAAACACTTCATTTGGACTTTTAATGGCTTCCTGCCACTCTTCTGTTATGGTCACTGAGCACGATTAATGCTCTAATGCAAGACTTGTGCTTAACAGTGCTTAGAGGGTCTACTTCTGTCAAAATACCTAGCTCATTCAAACCACCATTAAAAATGTGTTGAGTCTCTACCCAAATCCTACAAAATGAACACCACACTATTACAATGCAAAAGGCTAACTGGCGACAACTTCCTTACATGTGAAACACACTCCTGTCAACATTAACTTTCATTTTCATATTTAACCTGCAACACACACTAAGTAGAAGGAAATTGCCCCACAATTTATGAATAAACCTAACTTTAATAAATCTAACTTTAATAAATCTAACTTTAATAAACCTAACTTTAATAAATCTAACTTTAATAAATCTAACTTTAATAAATCTAACTTTGCAAATGCTACAGTTTGTACTTGCAATAGGGGAAAAGACTTTTAGAAAGGCAGCATGAGTAAACTGGAATCATTTACCAGATCCAACAACTTCTCAAAATAGCAAAATCAAGACCACTGGCTCAGACACAAAAAACGTTATTTTCTCCCTTTCTCTCTCTCTCTCTCTAGCGCCTCAGTACAAGACCTTCAAGAAGTTACAAACTTCACATACAAATATGTTGCCTTTTATACAAAATTACAAATTCAATTATTCAATTATATAATCAAATAATTAAACAAGTAGATAAAACTTCCAATTAATCATTTATCAGTATGCCCAAGAAATGAAACAGACTGCTTTCAGTTTATATCCGTTATTGGATTATGCCACAGACAACTATTCCTGCATTTCAGGCATATATATATATATATATATATATATATATATATATATATATATATATATATATATATATATAGATATAGATATAGATATATATATACATCTTTATTTATTTGCATTTGCTTACCGAGATGGTTCACTGGCCAAAGTGAGCCCATTTTTAGTGGAGGCTCAGGGAGAAAAGCTCCACAGTAAAATCACAAACAATAACACAGTCAACTCACAAACAATAACTCAACGTGATCTATTACATACATTGTAGGAGTAACAGCTCAGTACCTTAGTACATGAGTGACAATTGAATGAGCAAGGTGAAAATTAGCATACAATTTTAAATAACAATATCAAAGATAATGTGTTCTACATAACTGAAATAATGCAAGTTACGAAACACCAAGTAAGGATAATTAAGTGACTCATGTTATTAGCTTAGACTCAAGCAACCTAGTATGAATAATAAATAGTTATGATATCTTCTGCTTAAATATAGGTGAGAAAATATAACAGCCTATTAACTGGGTAATTGAGATAGAGAAGTTGTAACAGAGTTGTAAAAAGAAAAATAAGGTGTAAAAATGTGGTATTAAAAAGGGAGTCAGGATTTGGGAGAGTCAAGGGGTCTATATCACTTCAACCAAGTGACAGTTCAGCGAACGGCATTTCATTGGAAATGCCTTTCATCGAAATCCGCTCTTCTGGGGAGGGCTGCATGCCCCCTCCCACGCACCCCCACTAATTATATATACTAGCTCTGAGATCACACTATAGTGAAAAAGGGCAAATTTCCCAATCTTCACTGTACAGTGATCTCAGTATGAACAATTCGATGAGTGGTATGTTTGATGTACGTGAACCAAAAATGCCATTCACCGAAGTGAAATTTCGCTGAAGTGATACAGACCCACATTGTGGCACATGTGCACTGCCAAAGAGAGGAAAAGTGTAGTCTAAGGGATTTTATCTATGTTTACACCTACTACCCAAAGACCATTGACTCTCAAGCTTAATGCATTTACTTACACCATGTGCTCACTCTCAGCTAATCGCCAACAAATCTGTAAGTACTACTCTTCCTTGTGTTACCTTCCCTTTACTTCTCATCTGTTCTATCCATTATACAGAACTTACCAGCATACTCCTCCCTCCTAATTATTACTCTACATTACTCCTGCTCTGTTCTACCAGGTACATGACCTAATAGAGTAGGAAATGAAATACCCACTACAGAAGTGCTGAACAAAAGTAAGAAATACAAACCACAGTACCCTAATTTGTTTATCCTGGAGCTGTTGGTGACTGTTTTTTTAATAATATAACAAGTCTAACATAATTAAATGCTGTTTTGTTATATATATGCTGAAATATTCTGTCCTAAACTGTAACATATATTGTGTGTAGTCTGTTGACATACTTTTACCCTGACAGCTTTGGTAATTTGTTAAACTTTTCTACATCTCTATATCAAATGTCATACAAAAATAATAGCCTGATACTTTGTAGTGACTTTTTGTTGGGCCATGTCAGAAAATGGGGCTAGGGCCAGGGCAATTATCTGTCAAACAAATCAAAACAAATAAGTAAATAAGCAATCCAATTAGTGTTCCAGAAGGAGCAACACAGCAACTGTTTGTTGGCTTCCATGGTAAATATGGGGTAAAGACCTTTACCTGACCCTCTTATAACATTACACTACTGTTTATTTCACTCTTGTAAAAAAAAAAAAATATATATATATATATATATATATATATATATATATATATATATATTTTTTTTTTTTCAGCTAAACTGAGTGGTCTTCACAGAGAGGTATGACAAAAAATGGTTTCTGTCACAAACCTGCAACGCCACGACTGCTTCTAATAACGACCTTTGGTCAGAAGATGAAAAGACTGCAAGGCCCTAATCTTGTAACTAGGCTGGAATACTGAGGGAGGAGAAATAGGGTACCTCAGCTGCACCAGTGAGAAGGTGAATGACCAAATCTCCATCCATGCTTGGATGGTAGGCACAGAGGAAGCTGCCTAAAGGTCTGGTCTTCATACACTTTGGCGGGTTGGTGGTGATGTTAGTGGCTTCATAAGATTTCATAAGATTTTGAGGACCTACTAAACTAATTATAGATTGTTTATGGGACTTGAGCTACTGCAGTGGTTAAAGTACAGACTCTTGAGATGGCAATATTCAGGAACTGTCATCTCGCTTGGTAAACAGCATAAGAAAATTATACCAGATTTAGATTAAGAATGGGTCATCTTGAGCTTTTGTATTTGGTCATGTGACTAGAATTTCTTGCAAATAACACCTACAGTATAATAGATGCTAACCTTGCCAGTTACAGCAGTCAGCCATGTCCAAGGAATAGGTAGCCATGTTCATTAAAGACAGGTAGTATGACATTGTTTTTCCAAATGGAGAAGTGCACTAAAGCTACATAACCCCATGTACCCCAACAAATAACTCCTATACTTGGTCTCTCTCTCTCTGGGGTCTCTCTTTTACCCATTTAAATTCTAATACCCCCCCTTCCATACTTACACCTTTTGTTGACACGTCACTTAATCCTTCCCTCCTTTAGCCTCTCTGTCTCTCCTATTTCTTACCCTGACGTTAATTCTCTGCTAATATTCTGCCTACACTCTCTAACTTATGTGCAATTTGAATGTATAATATATTCACTACTATATTTATACCATGGTTGCAAGCAAATTTCAATGCTTTTGTTATGATTTTTCATGCAATGTACTACTGTTGTTTAACTCACTTGGTTCCACGTGTTTACATCTCTGATATTTGAATGCATCCTATTTTTTAGTCTATAGTTTTACCTAAATTGTAAACAAATTCACTGTTTTATTATTATTTTCTTAGATGTACTACCTCTGCTCGACAACCTTAATTATTGTAGAGTTTTCTCCCTGCTCAACATACTTGTTCTGTGTGTAAATATATCTTTCTATGTAATTACTGTGGAGCTTTTCTCCATGGGCCTCCACTGAAAATGGGCTCATTCTTGGCCCAGTGGACTTTCCCAATTAACAAATGCAATAAATAAATAACCCAGCAATGCTTTAGTCCTCATTGCTTTTTCACATTGTAGAGGGAATTTAGTGTGTCAGTACATGCAGTCAAAAAGTATATGCTTTCTTTTTTTCAAATTTCTCTGGTCTTTTTGCCTTATGTTTATTTCTTTGGAGCTTGGCTTCATTTAGAAGAAGGTAGCTTTTGTCCTTTGTATCAGCTACAGTTTCACTGATGAAAATAGCAAACAAGAGGCAACCTAAGTTCTAAGTTCCAACGGTTATCACTGCAACAGTCATTCAGCTCCCAAAATGCCACATGTGTTCCTCACTCTGCCGAAAACGTTGCTGAAATGTAGGAACAACATAAGCACTAACTGTCATTTGTCATCCATTACATCTGCGACCCAGTCAAAATGGGATGACGTTTATAAGCATTCTTCTAATTGCCAATTTTTTAGGGATTGCTTAAATGCTCGTACACTGAGATGCATTTTTTATTACCAATGAAGATGAATCAAGATATTACTGCCTGTTTGTACGTGTGTAAGCAACATACGTTACAGCTTGTAGTGATCTATTTTATCATTTAGGGACATACTTCTCAATTGTCACTGATTTTGTAGAACATCCTTAACTTTGACTCATAGTTTTGCCCTCTTCCTTGTAAAATGTTTGAACTTCTGGTAAATGCAATGAGGATTACATCATCAGTAGCACTATCATCATCATCGTCGCCATCATCGATCCCCCTTTTTCCCATTTTCTACATCAGATCCTGGTGTCATGTCAGTTGTTGTCATCTGCCTCAATTCAGTGCCCCCTCCTACCTTATAGGTTCATAGGTTACTAGGCTAACATCCCCTACGGCCCTTACTGGCCTAGCTTCACACCCCAAACCATATGGGTCCTGTGTATCATGGGTGTCTATGGGGGGAACATGTTAGTATGGAGGCAACTAAGGATTTTTGGGGGAGGTGTTAATTAGGATAATTATTTTCTTATTGACAGCCTCTGTCCATAAGGGACATGGGGGCCAGAGTGGGGTTAGGTTTATGATTTCCCATCCCATTGTCAAAGTTTCCTTTAAACATGGTTAGGGATTAACTCTGTTTTACATGAATGCCTAGGGTCCCTATTCCATAACATGGGAGATCTTTTGGGATACATATTTGCCTCTCCAGTATGTACTACTTATGTCACCAGCAAAGTTAAGATCCCTGGATCTAGTGTTTCTGGTGCTGTTTGTTTTGTGCATTGTGGAAGAGATCCATCATGGCCATGCATAGATCCCCTCTCAACAGCTTATAAGAGACTGAATACAGAGACAGAGCCTTTAGGCAATCAGTGTAGGAGAGGGTATTCATGCCCACACTTCTCCTGATGAAAAACCTTTGTAGTCATCCCAACTGTTGTAAGTGTCTGGTTAAATACATGCCAAGGGGGCATGGTATTCAATGATAGGTCCGAGAAGGGGCTAGTAGAGTAGTACTAATACTTTTTTGGACCTGGATGCCATACTCTTACCTATAAGTTGGGTGACATAGAATGATTTTTCTTACTGCTACATGTTGGTCAAAGGACAGATTGGTCTCTACATATGTCCTCAGAACCATTACTACTGGGTCAGCTGTTATGGGTGTTTTATTGATGGAGTAATTAACTTGGGTTGACAGTTTCACAAAGGGGTTTACAATGTATTTTTTGGCATTGAGTTCTAGGCCATGGCTTTGGCACCAGTCATTTGTCTGTTGAAAGATGTTGATATCTTGGGGGAATCTATGATAGCTCACAATTTACAATCATCTTCTTTGACAGTCATGCCTTACTGTCACAGGTCTTCTGTCACCCAATCCACAAGTTCATAGGTATGTAGTAGGTTAACGACCACTGGGGTCTTTATAAGCCTAGCCATGCAATCAAAATTTGACCCACAAGTTTTATGTTTTAGACATTTTATAAGGGGTGATTTTTGGCTTCGACATGAGTCCATCTACCTCTTTGGTGGATGCCCTTGTTTCCTCTTTCATTCTTCCCGTCTGTCCCAAATCCTCTTCACCCTTTATAGGTTCATAGGTTCATACTAGGCTATCTGCCCTAGGGCATTTATAAGCCTAGCCAGAGTGTGTGTGGCTTTCACCACCCCTTAGGATGAGAATACTATACCCATTAGTTTGCTGTGCCTCTGTCCAGCAGTGATACAGAGATGATTCCCGGGGTAAACCTACGATCTCCCATCCACTCGTCAAGATTTCTCTTGAACAGAGTCAGTGAGGGGCTCTGCCTCACATGGACTGGGATTCTGTTCCATAGTGTAGGGAGTCTCTGGGTGATGAATCTGTCCCTCCAGCACGTCCTATTTATATCCGTGTTGAGGTTTAAGTCTCTTGCTCTCGTGGCTCTGGTGGATTTGGATTTTTTGAGGTGGAGCATGTCCATTAATTCCGGGTTGGACATGGCCTTGTATGTCAGGCACAGATCACCTCTGAGCAGACGGTATGCAACTGAATAGAGCTGGAGTTTCTTCAGTCGGGCATCGTATGACATATGTTTGAGCCCCTTTATCCTTTTGGTGAGGAACTTTTGGGGTCTTTCCAACTGCTGCAGGTGTCGGGTAAGGTACATTCGAATGGGGCATTGTACTCAATCATTGGTCTGATAAGTGAAGAGTACAGGGGTACAATGACCTCTCCTGATCTGGATGTGAATCCCTTCATGATCAGGTGGGCAATGTAGAAGGTCTTCCTAACCACTTTGGCAATGTGAGTGTCAAAAGAGAGGTTACTGTCAACTTGGGTCCCCAGGTCCCTGATAACTTCTTCCATGTTTAATGGATTACCACCTATGTGGTAATTAGGGGTTACCTTGTTTTTCCCAAAGGGTATGACTATACATTTTTTGGCATTTAGCTTAAGGCCATGGCTCTGGCACCGGTTATCCATTTCTATGAGACCTTTCTGGAGGATGTCTGTGTCTGATGGAGTGTCAATTATGGTGCCCAGTTTGCAGTCATCTGCAAATTTTGTCAGCCACAATCCCCCTATGTTTGCCTGCACTTCAGAAAAATAAATGCCGAACAAGAGGGGGCCCAGGTCTGAGCAACTCTAACCCTGTGTGTTCTGTCCTTGAGCCAGTTTGCAACCCATCTTGTGACATATGGGTTTACATCTAAGCTGGTGAGCTTTTCTATGATGCCCGAGTGGGGTATTGTGTCGAACGCTTTTGCTAGGTCAAGGTAGGCTGTGTGAACTGCCTTACCCTCATCAATGGCCTTAGTGACTGTTTCGAAAAAGTCGACCAAGTTCAAGAGGCAGGATCTGCCCTTGACAAAGCCAAATTGGGTAGGATCCAGTGTATGTAGGTCCCCAATGTCTTTATTTATGAGTTCCATTATGATCCTCTCCATAGCTTTGCAGACAAGGCTCGTCAAGCTTATGGGGCGGTAATTTCCAGGTTCCGTAGAAGCACCGCCTTTGTGGAGTGGGACCACAGTTGCCGTACGCCATTCTTTGGTGCGTATCCTGTAGTAAGGCTAAGATTAAACAGCAGCCTTATGTGTGGGTTTAGTTCCTCATTGAGTTCGTGTAGCACACAGCCAGGGACACCATCCGGTCCCATTGATGCTGTGTTTTTTGCTTTAGAGAGAGCAGCTCTCACCTGGGCATCTGAGATGTTTGGGAGGCTAGACTCTGGTGGGATAGATATTTCTCCTTTGGGGGGGGGGGGGAGAAATTTGCACTGAACCTGTCTGCCAGTATGTTGGCAATGTCTGTGGGTTCAGTGATTTTTTATCATTTTGGACTAATTCTGAGCATATCTGGGAGTTTCCACCCAGGTTTCTAACATAGCTAAAGAAGGCTTTATGATTGTCTTTTGTGTCATTAGCGATTTTTCTCTCAAAGTTGGCCTTGGATGATTTTATGAGTGATCGTAGTTTTTTGCTAGTATTGATCAGAGATGCCTTCCCTTTTAGGGATTTTGCTCTGTCATGTAGTAGCTTTCTCCTCTTGTTGTAGAGTTTGTTTATGGCTGGAGTCCACCAGACCGGGCGCCTGCCTTTGGTGGAAAGGGTCTTGATTTTATTAGGGATCGCTTGATCCATACATTCCTGGAGGTGCTCGTAGAAGGCATTTGTAACGGTTTCAGCAGCGTGGGTTGTGGTTTCCACTGGCTCGGGGCCTTGAAGGATACCACTCCAGTCTTAAGAAGTGTGAAGTTTGCTTTTGAGAAGTTCTTCACTGTGGTCTTTTTTGCTGGGGGTGAGGGCGGGATGTGGATCTCCAGTGAGATTAATTTATGGTCTGATCTCACCAATGAGGGATATACTTCCGGTGTGGAGCATTTTGTCCCCATGTTTGTGATGATCAGGTCTAGTATATTTTCTCCTCTTGTGGGAATGGTGACTAGTTGTTCCATAGCATTTGAGTTTATGAACTCAAGGAACCTTTGGGCTAGGGTGTTGGGGCTTGAGTAATGTTCCCAGTCTATGTTTGGGTAGTTGAAGTCACCCAATATGATGGTGTTTGGAGAGACATTCATACTCTCCAGTGTCTTCAGGAAGGCTGTGTGGGTTTCCTGAGTTTGAGAAGGTGGTCTGTAGCATGTTACAAACTGTAGGGCAGTTTTACCTATGGTTAATTGCACCTGGATGGTCTTTGATGCTTCGTGCATTGCCACTAACCTGGAGGTGTGGGTATCCTTTATGAATATGGATACTCCTCCTCCTTTTGTAGTTCGGTCCGGATTTTGGGGCCGGAACGCATGATATGAGGTATAACCTGATAGTGCTGGGGTGCTCTCAGGAGCCTTGAACCAGGTTTCAGTCACAGCACAGACATCGATGTTCTCCATACTGAGGAGGGCTTCGAGGGCATGCATCTTGAGGTTTAGACTTCTGGCATTGAGCAGTATTACCCTTAGTTTTTCTCCATTTTTGTTTTCTAGGGCGGTAGGTTTATCATTTGAGCCTTGCCTAAAAAAGGCACTATGGGGGTGGCAAGAGCCTTTGCCAATATCCGGAAGCCCAGGGGTGACAGGTGCAAGACGTCCCTTGCGAAGCAGCGTGGCTTGTCAAGCATGTCATCCCAGGCAGACAGACATTGGATCCCCTTAGAATGACACCAGTAATTAAGCCAATTATTAAAGCTGATCATTTTGTCTCTGTATTGTGGCATCATTCTTGGTGAGGGTAGGATACTGCTCAGTGTCAGGGTCATACCAGCCTGGGCTACATAATCTGAGAGCTCCTCTATGTCTCTTTTCATGTAGTCCAGGGAGGTACGTCTCAGGTCGTTCACACCGGCATGGACAATGACTGAGTCATACTTGTACTTGCTGTGGAGTGACCTGAGTGCTTGTGTTATGTGGCGGATTCTAGCGCCTGACAGGCAGCTTACTGTGATCTTTTCCTTGTTCAGTCTGGTGAGTGGGACGTCAGTGTGTCTGACTATGGAGTCACCTATAACAAGGCATTGTGTTTGGCCTTAAGGGCTGTGACTGTTTAGCACACTGACTTTGAGAACTATGTGTTGCATGTCTTATGTCTTGAGGTGGCAGTTGCTTGGGTGTCTGCTTTGGAGGCCTCTGTAGTTTTGGTAGATTTTTGATCAGTGCCTCCGAGTATGTCTTTGTGTGTTTATGTGTTTGTTTTGCAGTTGTGATAGTTCTATGTGAAACTGGGTTTGTGGTGTGCGTGGTTTCCTTCTCCTCCTGTCTGGTCTTGCCAGTCCTGAGTTGAGAGAGCTCAGCCTCCAGTTTGGCTATATAGTTGCATCTCTCACATGTATGTGTGTTTTGTGGGAGAAGGAGTGGGTTGTCTGTGTACATGAGGCAATTGTAACATTGCCTCAAGATGCCCAGATTTACCAGCTGAACAGGAGAGGACGCTAGCAACTGACCCTTCGACATGCTAGAAAAAGTGATAAAGTTTGCTGTGTAACTGAGTCAGAAGAGACCTATAGAGAAATGGGTACTCAAGGGGATTCTAGGCTAATGTAGTACTTTGTTTAGTATACAAGTACTTTACCTATATAAAAATGCTTTAGGAGCAAGTGCTGAGCTTTACCTATATAAAAATGCTTTAGGAGCAAGTGCTGAGCTTTTGAGATAGAGAATAGACTGTTTAGATTGCAAGTAGAGAAGTTCTAAGGGAAAAATTGAAAAGCAGACTTTACGGAGCCAGAAATAGTTTAACCGGCGCTGCCCGATGGTGCTCTATGGGCAACTCCGTGCTAAATCACGCAAAAGCGCGCTAAAGTGGGCTTTATAGCAGGGGGTTGAAAAGAGCTAGGAATTGACCCAAAATGGCCAATAGACTACAAGTTTCTGGCTGGAACCACTGCTCTATGGACAAATAGGCTGCTCAGTGCTCCCCACTCCCACTGGTGAACAAAGAAGCTTCCCTTTATCCAAATAAGGATATGGAATAGCACAGGAACCAAGCCAAAGCCCAGAGATCAGCAAACTCTGAAGACTGGACTATTCTAGTTCAGTAAGGCGGAAAACAAGATTTTTTTGTTTTTTTTTTTGCAGAAAACAGAGGAAAAACAGACAGTAAATGCTATAAATGCTTTTAAACGGCTAGCGCACTTGAGTGTGTTAGCCTACAGGTAAAATTAAGCAACAAATAACTTTTTTAAAAGTGCAAAACAGTTAATCAACACAAAAAACAGTTTAAATAGAATACAGAGCTGTATGAGCAGGTGAAAAAGCAGTCGCTAAGCAGTAAATAATCAAAAGCCAGAAAAAAAATACTTAAATCAGGAAAAAGTCACTCTTTTGCTCTCTGCTGCTTGTAGAACTCTGCAGGACACCACGAGGAGCTGTGTTGAGTTGAATACAAGCGAAAAAGCGTGCTAAAGCGGGCTTTATTACAGGGGGCTGAAAGAGCTAGGAATTGACCCAAAATGGCCAATAGACTACAAGTTTCTGGCTGGAACCACTCCTCTAGGGACAATTTCCTGATCTACTATAATCAGTTATTTTTGCATTGCAATTGGACCTGCTTTGACTTCTGCTCTTATGTACTCATTTATTTGTCTGTTCCACAGTGTGCATCCTACCACCCTTCTCAGGCACTTCATTTCTATCACCTTGAGCTTCTTCATCTGCTCTGCCCTTGCTGCCCGGGTTACTGTACCATACAGTAGTAGTGGTTGCACCACTGTTTTGTACACCTTACTTTTCAACTTCTTTGGCATTCTGCTGTCATTCACTACCCCTGACACTCTGTGCCAGTTGGCTACATCCTCTCTGATTTTAGTTTCATCCCATAAGCCTTTTTGATTCCATTCCCTTACCCTTTGTAGAAATTCTTGTTCAGAGCCTACCTGCAATGCCACATCATCTGCATGCAGCAACTTTGTTTACCTGTCCTCTTCTATCTGTTTGTAAAAGTAATCCTTCATCAGTACGAACAGCAGTGGGCTCAGAGATTAACCCTGATACATCCCAACTCCCACTGGGAACCCCTGTGTGAGATGGAACATTGTTTGTACTTGAGTCATTGGGTCCTTGCACAAGGCTTGCACAAATTCTACCCATGTTTTTGGGACTTCAAATCACAGCAAGACTGCCCAAATCAGCTTTCTTGGGACTTTATATGTTTTCTCTAAGTCTAGGAATGCCAGTTGGACTATTTCCTCATTTCTAGGTTCTTCTCATCTATCTAGCTCACTGCAAACATTGGTTAATTTGTGCTGCATCCTGATCTGAATCTTAACTGCTCATCTTCCAACTTACTATTATTCTACATATTCAGTTGTCAATCACCCTCTCCAGAACATTCATGTAGTGTGGCAGAAGTTTGATAGCTCTGTACTGCCCACAGGTATGAATGTCCACTTTGTTCTTGTACACTGACAATAGTATACTTATTCTGTAGTCATCAGAAATGCAGTAAACAATGAAGATTACAGTCTGTCAATAATGTCAGATGTTAGAGTTTCAAATGTCTTATTCTTCAGAAAAGTAAATTAGTATAATATTTAGAAACTGACCCTGATTTTAGGATTTTGGCCGCTATTATTTTTGTCTTTGTCTGGAAGTTTTGAGCAAAGATGTTGAGATGTATGTGTTAAGGTCAAGTGATCCTAACTCAAGTTTCCTTCTGAATTTGTAAACATTAATGGTTGTTAATAGTTGTGTGATAAATGCAGTATTGCCCTTAGTTTTTTTAAATAAGATTCATAATATAATCTTGGAAGTATTTAACAATGTGATTGGCAAAGTTTGAGTCGAAAACATCGGAAAAGAGATGGAGTGGAGACCAGGCTGTATGACAAGGTCAATGATTCTTCAAAAAAAAAAAACATTGCAGATCACAAATTTATTATCCCCCTTATAGCTTTAGCTGCTGATGACAATGTATTTATTTAACATGTACAAATTCAGACATCCTTAAGATTGTCTACTCTATAAAATATTTTCTAATGTTTTTAATTATAAACTAGACATACAAAAATCTGTTCTCCTTTCTAGCTGTCACAACAACTACACCATAGATCTGGTACAATCCATAGAATAAATAATAGTTACTCTTTTAAATACTTAGGCATACCTTTCCTACAAAATTATAACTTTTATTATTAAAACAGCATCCTTATATGTTGGCCAAATATCCTATCTGATATAAAAAGATGGAATTATATGTACTTTTCATGCAATAGTCAAAATATACATTGTCCCTAGATTATTATTTTACTGTATGTCTACATTATATTACATATCCAGGAAATTATTTAAGGCTACAGAATCTACATTGATTATATATATTTGGCATCCCAAATTGTAATAATCTTTTATCAAAACTTTACATGGCCAAAGAGTGAGGGGAGGGGGTATGAACTTACCTGATTTATATCTTTATTATTTAATCATAAACTCGTATAGATTAATGAAATCTATAAACATTGATATTAATACTACTTATTGGTACCCTGTGTAGAGTTGTATATGGTACAAATGCGTCAATACATATGAATATACTCCACTAGCTTCCATTTCTTAATCAACAAGGTATTAAATGTTTTAAAATGCATAGGTTACTTGCATATCTTATTCAATTGGTTCAAAATCCTTGAATTTTTTGAATAATGGAGACATTTACATTTTAATTCAACTAATTCACAAGAATTGAAACATACTGTTTAATAAAAATGGTTGACTTATTTGCTTTTTCTCTAAGATAGATAGATAAAAAGATTATATTTGATTTTATTGCACAGCTTGGTTTATCTATAAAATAAATGAGAGAATTTCTATCTTCCTATTTACCCTGTTGATTAAAACCATTTTCAGAAATTATGTTTGACTTTCACCCAACAAATATGTGTTGTCATCTAATCATACAGTTTAGATTTAGTAATATATCCATTAGACATCTATAAGCTTCTTATATGATAAACAGCTCTTGAATAATGAAAATAAAAGCCTGTCTTTGAAGTTAAGAATTAAATTCATTCGTTTTAAAAGCTTGTACTGCACACAGTTCATGATCACACACAATGCCTATCTTACCCACTCTAGCCGAACATCTTTTTTCCTTCTTTTCCTACTATTTGGCAGGCATGTAAGGCAGAAGATACAAACATATCACACATAGTTTGGGAATGCATATATGTAAAACAACTCTAGAAGAGTCTTAGTGTTTTGAGTCTTTTTCCAGACTTGAAAGATAACTCACGGAAGTTTGCAGTTGTGCATATTCCCCCATAGGACACACAACTGTGGAATTACGAACTTTGATTATAATCTTTATCCTTTATTAAATTATGTATTAAGACCTTCTGACCCTAAATTGGTTAGAACTTACAAATATGATGTCTAAATATACCCATGCCCTATAAAATAACATAGATTTATTAACTGCAAGATCTGGCTGAACATCTTATATTATTTTTTTCCTGAAATCCTTTCTCTTTATAGAACATCAAATCTGACTATGTATTTTGCAGAAGTTCCTACAAATGTGCTAGTGTATGTTTTTATAATATGGATAAGCTGGTTGTATGACTCTACTTCTGAATTTTTTTTTGGGGGGGGGAGTTGATGCTCAGCAGTGTTTTCTATGAATGCTATCTTAATATTGTTGGGGAAAAGTTTTGTAGATAGTGTAAATTCTGTTGTTTTTTCCAGTCATATATTTGATTTAGTAGTTAAGCAATGTTATTCAATGTAGGTTAGTTTATTCATTTTCTGATTTTGGTTATTGGTTGCTATTCTTTAAAATTATTTGATAAAACATTTTTTGGATAAAAAAGAGCACAGTCAACAATCCTTCAGAATTTTGGCCATTATCAGCATTTAGTAGTTGTTGATTTTGAATGAAAATCTTTTTAATAACAGAAATAATGTTTCACTTAATTGTTAGTTTCTCTGACATTAACCTAGTCACTTAACTTCATTGCCCAGAACTTAGTCCACAAGTCTTAATTTTATTAAGTTTTTAATTTTGGGAGTAACTGAAAGAAAATTAATTGGATTCATGTCTGTCAGGAAGGTGCCATTTTTCTAAAAAGTAAAGTAAGTGCAGAGTTGAAATAAGAAACTGCAGCATCCAGACTGAAAATGGATAACAATTTGACAGCTAAAATGGCAGAGGTAAAGGTACTAGCACCAAATGATTCATGTTTCATGAATAGCAACACAAAGAAGTCATACCCTTAGAAAAAGACTATTATAGGGAGCTAATACCAGGACCTGGTCAATTGTAATGGCTCATTTGGTAATTCTGTCTTCTTCAACAGTTTGTGAGCCTAAGGCCAAAATGCTGTATTTGAGGATGGGTTAGTCCTTTTACAGATAGTTTCCAACCATTTTAAGTCTCCAGTACAGCTATTTTATATTTAAAATGTATTGTAAACCAAAGGAGAGTTTCATTTGAAGATCATGAATCATTGCCATTCTGCGTTCATTTTTGCTACAGACCATGTTGTTGTTGGGGAAGGCCTCTCCAATCCCTGTCATTTCATCCACCTTTCACAAAAACTCTCTGTCTGCCTCCAGTGAAGCATCTGAAAGTATCTCCTCCATAGAGATGGGGGACTTTATTACATAGCTAGTAGTAAAACAGAAAAAAAATAGAAATGGTACAATAGAAAAGTAAAAACGATTTAAATGGGTAAAAGAGAGACCCCAGAGAGAGAGAGATCAGGTATAGGAGTTTCAGAAACATATCAGCACCACTGACAATAATTAGATAATTCAAGATGCATGAAAAACTAGAAAATTATAAGCAAAACAAATGTTGTTGTTGTTGTGTCTTTCGGCTTTCCCCGGTTAGGGGTCGCCACAGTGGAACTCCGGTCCGCTAATGATTGGCAGTACATTTTACATGCCGAGTTGCCAGCTCTGACACACAACCTTCAACGAAGGTATGCCCATTCATGCATGTCTCCACGCAGAAGACGCTCTAGCTGAGAATCAAACCGGACAGCGTCTTACTGTGAGGCGACAACGCTACCACAGCACCACCACCACAGTAAACAAATATGAAGCTAAAAGAATTCTGCAAACTTATGAGTAGTTTAAAAATATGGGCTACACATCAGACTATTCAAACCCCACCCTTTTTCCACAACTAGAATCTGACATGCTAAAACATCTCTCCTGTCTACCAGTGCTTATTATAAAGAATCAGTGGATAGTATCCTGTCCCAGTCTGTCACACATTAAACCAAAGCATCATTTACTTTATCCACCATGTTACTTCACACAGTTCTATAACATCCATAAACTATCATTGAAAAGCAACACTATGAAATTCCCCTGTGTCAAAAATGATAGCCATTGTATCCCAATAACCCTCCTACACTTAATCTGATAAGGATAGTGAGTGCTGGAGAAGGGGTTATAATGGATTTATTGCCAAGGTAGTCCTCTAAGCATATTTTGTCAGAGTAGAAAAACAGATTTAAAAAGTGATATTTTTTTTCAGAATACTGGCACATTTATAAAGTTATATTTAAGCACTGTCATCTCTGTAATATCTGTGCTTCATGTGGTATAAAACATATGTAACCTTTTGACCTTGAAATAAGAAATGAAAGTAATACAAATTTGTGAAACTTCAACAAACAAAATCCAAAAGAAATGGTAAAGAACAAAATGACCAACAAACTTCGAAACAGGTTCTACCGTACCACAGTTAGAGGTTTCACACTTGGTTTAGTAGATCGAGCAGTCTCATTTTTTTATTCTCCAATAAAAGAGAACTTCATCAGAATCTAGAGTCTAATTTTGACCACCAGTTTAAAAACCATAGTAAACAGTCATGTGACTAATATGAACAACCAAGGAAAACTATGCATTTGAAATTTTAACCAATCCTGTACGGATCACTAAAAACATGGAAATCCATTAAAAATGCAATAATCAAATGGTAAACATCAATTTGGTGTCTTAAACCCAGTGCTGTACTTCTTAGAACTTCTGTGCTAACAAGAAGTATTTAATATTAATACTTTCATTCAAGCCTGGGTATGTATCTGCCAAACAGATTCACAGCATTCAAGCCACACTTTGTAGTCCCTTGTTAACACTGACAGCATCTAGTAAAAAAGCTAAATTTCTTGAATGAAGGACACATTAAAGAATGTTTTGCCAGTGCATTATTTGTATCTTTGTTTCTAATCACTAGAGTATGTTCATATATTCTGTGATTAAATTTTCTTATTGTTTTTCCTACAAAAAAACAAGCCCCTGGATTAACCAAGCTCTGCACGGAGTGCAGGAATAGTGCAAGAGCTGCTGCACGCAATATGGACTGCGAGCGATCCAGGAACAAGCTCCCGGGACGTGCACGAGCGCTCCTACACTATTCCTGCATGGACACCACTGCTATATGCTAATTACCTCATTTTCTGGTGAAAACCATGCAAATGAGGTCAATTAGCGATCCAGGAAGCAGGCAGGCATCTGTGCAGGAATAGTGTAACCTGCAGAAATGTATTCGGTTACTAACCGAATGCATTTCTGCAAATTACAAAACAGAGGCATGACAGCTCTAATGAAAACATGTATTCAATGTAATAGGCATGTCAATGGCCATATATATGGCCATTGGTATGAGAAATAGTTGCAAAATTAAAAAAATTAACTTGCATTTATTTTTCTCCGATTTTGGCCGTTTAAGCATAGGGCAGCGGTGCACAAACGGGATAGGCCCAAAAATAAGAAAAAAAGTTGGAAATAAGCTTTTAAACCCAAATCAGCATTTTGCCATAATAGTCAATGGCATGCAGACAACAGTACAGATATACATATGGGATCGGTCAAGGCCCGGGTTAACAACGACCACCACCAGTACTGTTGGCCAACAGGGTGCTGGTGGAAATTGGGCTACTGTTGGCAGAAGGAGGAGAAGAAGGGGAAGGAATGCCCGAAGGCAGGTAAAGGCTAGGACTGTGGTAGTGAGGGTCAGAACTTTGAATGTTGGCAGTATGACTGGTATAGGGAGAGAGCTAGCTGATATGATGGACAGTAGGAAGGTTGGTATATTATGTGTGCAAGAGACCAGATGAAAGGGGAGCAAGGCTAGGTGTATCGGAGGCAGGTTCAAATTATTTTATCATGGTGTGGTTGGGAGGCGAAATGGCATAGGGGTTATCCTGAAGGAACAGTATGCTAAGAGTGTTTTGGAGGTGAAAAGAGTGTTGGATAGAGTGATGTTTATGAAGCTGGAAATTGATGATGTAATGATGAATGTTGTTAGTGCATATGCTCCACAAGTTGGGTGTGCGATGGATGAGAAAGAAAAATTTTGGAGTGAGTTGGATGAAGTGGTGATGACTGTACCCAAGGGTGCGAGAGTGGTGATTGGAGCAGATTTCAATGGGCATGTTGGTGAAGGGAACAGAGGGGATGAGGAAGTGATGGGTAGGTATGGTGTTAAGCAAAGGAATGCAGAAGGTCAGATGGTAGTGGATTTTGCAAAAAGGATGGACATGGCTGTGGTGAATACGTATTTTAACAAGAGGGAAGAGCATAGGGTGACATACAAGAGTGGAGGAAGATGCACACAGGTGGATTATATCTTATGTAGAAGGGCTAGTCTGATGGAGATTGGAGACTATAAAGTGGTGGCAGGGGAAAGTGTAGTTAGGCAGCATAGGATGGTGGTTTGTAGAATGACATTGGTGATCAAGAAGAGGATGACATTGGTGATCAAGAAGAGGAGGAGGAGTGTGAGGACAGCACCAAGGATCAAATGGTGGAAACTGAAAAAGGGTAATTGTGAGGTGGAGTTCAGGGAAGTGTTAAGACAGGCACTGGGTGGCTGTGAAGAGTTACCGAATATCTGGGTAACTACAGCAAAGCTAGTAAGGGCGATGGCTAGAAAGGTGCTTGGTGAGACATCTGGAAAGAGGAAGGAGGACAAGGAGACATGGTGGTGGAATGAGGAAGTACAGGAGAGTATACAAAGAGGTTGGCGAAAAAGAAATGGGATTGTCAGAGAGATGAAGAAAGTAGACAGGAGTATAAGGAGATGAGATGCATGGCAAAAAGAGAGATGGCGAAGGATAAGTATAAGGCATATGAAGAGTTGTATGAAAGGTTGGACACTAAGGAGGGAGAAAAGGACCTGTACCGATTGGCTAGACAGAGGGACTGAGCTAGTAAAGATGTGCATTAGGTAAGGGTGATAAAGGATAATGAGGGAAACATACTCACAAGCGAGGAGAGCGTGTTGAGCAGATGGAAAGAGTACTTTGAGGGGCTGATGAATGAAGTGAATGAGAGGGAGAGAAGGTTGGATGATGTGCGGTTAGTGAATCATGAAATGCAGTGGATTAGCAAGGAGGAAGTAAGGATAGCTATGAAGAGGATGAAGAATGGAAAGGTTGTTGGTCCAGATGACATACATGTGGAAGCATGGAGGTGTTTAGGTGAAATGGCTGTGGAGTTTTAAGTAGATTGTTTAATGAAATCTTAGAAAGTGAGTGGATGCCTGTGGAATGGAGAAAAAGTGTTTTGGTGCTGATTTTTAAGAATAAGGGTGATGTGCAGAGCTGTAGTAACTACAGAGGGATTACATTGATCAGTCACAGCATGAAGTTATGGAAAAAGAGTAGTGGTAGCTAGGTTAAGAAGGGAGGTGATGATTAGTGAGCAGCAGTATGGTTTCATGCCAGGAAAGAGCACAACAGATGTGATGTTTGCTCTGAGGGTAGTGATGGAGAAGTATAGAGAAGGGCAGAAGGAGATGCATTGTGTCTTTGTGGACTTAGAGAAAGCATATGACAGGGTGCCTAGAGAGGAGTTGTGGTATTGTATGAGGAAGTCGGGAGTGTCAGAGAAGTATGTAACAGTGGTACAGGATATGTACGAGGGTAGTGTGACAGCGGTGAGATCTGACAGATGCGTTTAAGGTGGAGGTGGGATTACATCAAGAATCAGCTCTGAGCCCTTTCTTATTTACAATGGTGATGGACAGGTTGACAGATGAGATCAGACAGGAGTCCCTGTGGACTATGATGTTTGCAGATGACATTGTGATCTGTAGTGAGATTAGGGAACAGGTGGAGGAGACCCTGGAGAGGTGGAGATATGCTCTAGAGAGAAGAGGAATGAAGGTCAGCAGAACTAAGACAGAATATGTGTGAGTGAATGAGAGGGAGGATAGAGGAATGGTGAGGATGCAGGGAGTAGAGGTGGTGAAGGTGGATGAGTTTAAATACTTGGGATCAACAGTTCAGAGTAATGGTGAGTGTGGAAGAGAGGTGAAGAAGAGAGTACAGGCAGGATGGAGTGAGTGAAGAAGAGTGTCAGGAGTGATTTATGACAGACGAGTACCAGTAAGAGTGAAAGGGAAGGTCTACAAGAGGGTAGTGACACCAGCAATGTTATATGGGTTGGAGACAGTGGCATTGACAAAAAGGCAGGAGTCAGAGCTGGACGCGGCAGAGTTAAAGATGTTAAGATTTGCACTGGGTGTGACAAGGGTGGACAGGATTAGGAACAAGTATATTAGAGGGTCAGCCCAGGTTGGAAGGTTTGGAGACAAAGCCAGAGAGGCAAGATTACATTGGTTTGGACATGCGCTGAGGAGCGATGCAGAGTATATTAGGAAAAAGATGCTAAGGATGAAGCTGCTAGGTAACAGGAAAAGAGGAAGGCCTAAGGTTTTTGGATGTGGTGAGAGAGGACATGCAGGTGGTTGGTGTGACAGAGCAAGATGCAGAGGACAGGAAGACATGGAAACAGATGATCCACTGTGGCGACCCCTAACGGGAGCAGCCAAAAGAAGAAGAAGAAGTCAATGGCATGCATAAGACAACAATACCAGGGAATAGTGGTTGCTAAGAAGAAAGGCTGAGTGTGAGTGTGGTAACTATGAATTAGCATTCTGTTTATGTAAATGAGGAGATTGATACTGAATCACAGATTTCCTCTCAGTGTTAGCTTACAGCCAACCATGTAGGTGCAGCAACACCGTTGTATAAGTCTAAGAGGTGGATGACCTCATAAGAAGGAGTTTCATGCATACTGTAAGCTTATTGGAGCACTGTGGCCTGTGTTTGCCTTTAGCTAAGCACAGCTAAGGAAGGGGGTGTGTTTGAGGCTGCCTAGCGTGCTTAGATTGCCTAAATGGGTGTGTGCGCCACACACCAGGTTTTAAACAAAAAAAAAACAGGAAATAGCAGCTCTGTTCACATCTGAGCACTGGGTATGCACGCTGCGCCTTGGGGTGGGAAGACAATGAGAAGTGAAAACAGCAATAGGAAGGCAATCAAGGAGAACTAGCATAGCACTCAGGTGAAATGTATCAGAGTCAGCCAATTACACATGGAACAGCCTAGCACACTTCTTCTTCTTCTTCTTTTTTTGGCTTTTCCCGGTTAGGGATCACCACAGCAGAACTCCGGTCTGCTAATGATTGGCAGTAGATTTTTATGGTGCCGAGGTGCCATCCCCACGCCCAACCTTCAACTAAGGCATGCCCATTCACACATGTCTTTTGAATGCCACTCGACTGCGGGGAGGATATGCAGACACCACACAGAAGGCGCTCCATCCGAGAATCGAATGGGAGATCCTCTTGCTGTGAGGTGACAACGCTACCGCTGCACCACTGTGGCTTTCCGGAACAGTCTAGCACACTACTATAAAGATATACAAGATGGCAGTGCCTCATATGGCAGCAGCCTGTCTGGCTCCCGATGTGCAATTTCTGTTTTTGTGTCTGGCTGTGTAACTTTTTCTTTGGGTGAGTCCGCTTCCTGTTGTCTGGTGAGCGGATTTTGACGTGAAAGTGTCAGTGGTATCTTGATGTACATTGGTGTCTGTTTCATCTGTTTTCTAACAGGGTGGTGTGGAGCAGCGTAAGTTGGGGCCTGCAACAGTGATCGAGCTGATGGCGAGTGCGGGAAATGGAATTTTGTTTGTTTTTCTATTGGAATGGTCTCCTTGAAGGCAGCAGAGGTTGGAGTGATGGAGGATGGAGAAGGAGATGGTCTGGATGGTGATCTGTTGTGTAGGTGGAGAGGAAAGACTTGGTGGTTGCTGGTGATCTTGTGGTCAGTGAGGCCAGTTAGGCCTGCAGGTAGAGGTGATAGACTGTGGTCGGAGAGGTCGGAAGGAGGAATGTTGGACTGGAAGTTGCTATAGATGGTCAGTTGACTGCAGGTAACAGTGGTTACACTGATGGAAAAGGATTATTTTTTTATAATAATGGTCTTTGGTTGGCTCTTAACTGTTGTCATGTCATTTTTTTTGTTTACTGTTACATGTAGTTGTGATGTGTTGTGCTGTTATGTTATTGTGCATTAGCTTGGAGGAATGTAATTTCGTTCAGCTGTACTCCATATGGTTGAATGACAATAAAGTTTGCTTTGCTTTGCTTTGCTTTAAACTATGCAAACACCTTCCAGTCTCACATAAACTCCACACCAATGGTGTACACAGACAGGGAAATTTTACCTGACAAAACTAATAAAATGTTAGGGGCTGCTGTTGCTCTCATACATCAATATGTGCAAGAGGCTGAGGGTGGTGAGGATCTGAATGCTGACAACCAAGCCACAGTGAGGAGAAGGAGAAGAGTGTACAGACCCATGTAACCTACCAGGGGCTACATGAGCTGGAGATAGTGTAGTGCTATAGGGTAGACAGGGACATTCTACAGCAAATTGTTGAGCTGTGCTGGCCACACCTCACACACAGAACCAACAGAGGGGAACCCATCCCAGTGGATACCAAGGTATGTGTAGGCCTAAGAGTACTAGCCACAGGTACCTTCCAAACGGCAATGAGGGATATCATGGGGATCTCACAGGCATCAGCATCCAGGGTACTCCAGCAGTTCCTGGGTGCCATGTCAGCACATCCCAGTGAGCACATATATTTCCTCAACGCCCATGAGGCGTTGACCAGCAACATGCATCTCTTCCGCCAAATAGCAGAATACCCTGAAGTAGTGGGTGCTATAGACTGCATGCACATACACATCAAAGCACCACCTGGTGAGTGGGGTAGGGTCTACATAAACCACAAGAGCTTCCCCTCCATCAACTGCAGGGTCATGTGCGATGTCCAGGGCATTATCCTGAATGTGTGTGCTGGCAGTTGTGGAAGCTATTACAACTCCCACATCTGGCATATAACACAGCTGTACCAGGCATTTGCCAGTAGGGACATCCTATATGGCCACCTAGTGGGGGATGCTAGCTACGCACTGGAGCCATGGCTGATGACAACTCTCAGAAATGCACACACACCTGAACACGAACTCCATAATGAGGCATACACACAAGCCAGAATCATAATAGCGCTTGTGTTTGGGAAGCTCAAGTCACGGTTCCACTACCAGGACATATTCAGGGGAGCCTTGCAGTACTCTCCAGCTACATGTACACAAATGTTCATAGTATGTGCCATGCTACATAATATGATCCTTCAGAAACAGCTGCAGCAGGAACAGCATGGGTCAAGGCCACACAGCCCCCACCCCCCATTGCCAAGGCCATCACAGGCAGAGAGAGACTCGGAGGAGGAACTACCTGAACCTGCCCATGTAGGCAGAAGGAGGCATGCCCAGTATGCCCAGGCCTTGGCAAAGAGATAGCGCATAGCACATGCACTGATATGGTAGGGACCCAGGGATTGACACCTCTCTCTGACTCGCACATACAGTAAAAGGGATGCCAAACATGACACTAACTGTGCTTTACCATGTATAGGTAGTGCACTATGTGCATTCAACATAGTCAGCCCTCCAGCTCTATCCTCAATACTGGCACAGCCACAAGGCAAGTCAGTCTTCCTATCAATTGCTGAATGGAGTAGTATGTTCTGATAGTTGTATCTATAGTATGCATGTGAGCATGCAAGGGAATAGGGTGGCTGAATGGGATGGCAGCAGATAGTGAACACCTATATGGCCAGCATGAAATCCATAACAAATACTGCTGTCAACATACTAGGCAGTACTAGACAAGGTGACAAATCCAACTTCAGTACATGTGGTGGCCCATTCATGTCAGTGAGGCACACATACCCATCACCAGCCTCAGCCAGCAGGGCAGGTGTAGATGACCATAAAGAAAGACTGGGCTAAGGCCTCCAATTGATGGCAATGGTTAACAGCCCCCCTCCAGACCTACACAGATGGACTACTACAGGTCTGACAGTAGTATGTTAGTTCTGAAGGGTAAGAAGTCTGAAACTGAAATGTAGGTCAATAAAACCTAAGATCTGTACTCTACTGATATGCCTCCAGTCTGCATGATAGGTCAGAATACAAAATGAAATGGAAGCCAACAGAGTATCTGAAATACCAGTACAGTCATAGCAAATGTTTAATGTCATCAGGTGTGCCCCCCCCCCCATAATCCTATGTGGAAATGCAGTAACATGTAAGTGTGAGGTGTAATAACAGTGGAGCATAGATTACCTGAGCTGGCCCAATCTAAAGGATAGATTGTTGCATGTGTACAATATGCAGGGGTCCATGTGTTAGGTTGTCATGTGTTCAATATTGTGTGGAAGTGGCCAGCATGTAGACATGGAGAGTTATGTCTCGGTGGCCTATGGGCAGTATTGTGGATGACAGGGCCATGTTCTGACAACTGCAGTGCCAACCACAATGCTTCTCAGCAATACCCATGTCAGCAGTCATCCATATTCACTGTGCAGATGTCAATATCTGCCACTGTCTAAAAGATGGACATGCCATGAATGTGGACCCATACATACAAACAGTACACAGGTGGAAGTACCCTAGACAGAGTGCATAAAATGTAACTACCAACTGCACACAACTTTGGAATTGTACATACAGGTTACCAGCACATTAGCTGTCTGTGTAGTATGGAATACTGATGTAGTTTGGACAATCACTGGAAAACCACAAAAGGCACAGTTATGAAGTAATGAGACTGCCTATGTCCCTGCACAAGTTAGCATAAAGGGAATGTCCCAGGTATATCTGTGAGTCAGCTGCAAGTAGCTTCCATATCACACATGCAATCAGCTCACCCCACCATCAGCCACAGGTTTATCACAGGTCATATCCTTGCTGTTGGGAATGAGTACAGTATGATCCCACTTCTGTATGGGAATACCCACAGAATGCAGCATGCTGAAGAGGTGTACTATGAAGGTGTCTCCCTAGCTGTAAGCAGCACCCTGCCTGCATCCAGACCAATGGGTCAATATGTACAGGAACTATTGCCATTAACACCTTGCACACTTACCGTCACCCCAGGTGAATCCACTGGCTCACAGCCTGGGAATGTAGGAGTGCCAGAATGCACTGGCCTGCTACAGATGACCTGCATCACTACAAAATTGCCTACAGTCCTCTGTCAAATACCTGTGCCTCACCCGTAGTGCCAATGTATGGTATCTCATGGGGTCACAAATAGCAAACTAACACAGTCAACAGAACACAAATGCAAGGCCATGTTGACAAATCCCATTAGCATGCCCTCCCATGTCCTACTGCATGAACTGTGGACCAATCCATAAATGCCGCTGGGATGAAGGGCCAACTATAGGGATACTTCCCAGATATCGCTCGCATAATGTTAGGACGAAGATAGAGTGGGAGGTCTAGACACATGGATGTCATGGAGTGTGTGAAGTCTGAAACTCTGATGTGTGCCCATACTACCATTGCCTGCAAACCCAGTAATGGGTGGCCACAAACCTGCTTGTAAACCACAATGTGAAGTGGAACTGGCCAGATATATGAGCCCTCCCTCTGGGTAATCTGGGTGAATCTGTACAGCTGAGAGATATGGCCACAGCAGGATATGGCCATTCTGTTAAGTCGATATATGTACAAGAAGGGGATCTTCAGCCACCATACTGCCAAGGTGCTGGACCATTTACACAGACCCATCAGTAAGTGTCTGTAGCTACCCCTCTAGAATGGCAGGAGTGTACAAGAATCTGTAGGCTGCAAACCACAATACTGGACTCAGCTTTATTCATCTTGTATTTCCCATTAAATAACGGTGAGAAAATAATTATATCTGTCAGTAGTAGATGACATAATGCATCACAGTGTAAAACAGTACATATGTCTGAATATCTCTGCTAACGCCAACCATGTAACACAAGCAGCATAGACAGCAATAATTACAGTATCCCCCTATCTGTCACCTGTTTTGACTCCATATTGTCAACCCATCTACAGATATCCTGCAAAAACAGGTTGCTCTCAGTAGGTTGAAAACACCAAACCCTGGACTGGAGTACAGCCCTACCTGGAATGGATTCACACACTCAATACAGAAGGTTATACTGGGCATGCTCCTGTACTTGGAGAAATGAAGCCCATGTCTGACAACACAGTGGACTATATATATCTGTCATTCACAGATGTCTATGCACACACACACACACACACACACACACACACACACACACACACACACACACACACACACACACCAAATTGTACACCATTTATGCTTCACACACACATTGGATAGGAATACTCACACATATCTAAGGCCACCACACTATAATATGTCAAACATACACACAGATGGGAAGAGAGAGACAGACAGTGACGGATAAAATTCCATTATGAGGCCTATCCCACCCACCACACATCCAATTGGCCGATATCACATGATGTGCTGATGTCAATCACTGTAGACATTCCTTTTGGTAGCCCTCAGCCCTCTAGTATCTGTGGTGCTTTAGATAACTGTGTAACACAACAGTAAAAATCAGTATTCATGTAGCATTTGTATACTCAGTCCTGTCAAATGTGAAGTTGTGTGTGACTGAGTGTGTGTGTGTGTGTGTGTTACCAGAGAAATGATTTATGGCCCATTCAAAGACACTGCACTGCCTATTGCCCATGTTAGTACTCCTGCTGTCAGTCACCTTGAAATAAACCACCAGCCAAATCTCAACTCTATAAGCTCTGTGGTGCTTGCGATAACTGTGTAATACTGCAGTGCAGCAAACTAGTTAGGTAGGAGTTCTAATCCTAGATATGGCAACTGTGAGTGTGTGTGTGTGTGTGTGTGTGTGTGTGTGTGTGTGTGTGTGTGTGTGTGTGTGTGTGTGTGTGTGTATGTGTATGGAGGTGAATGATTTTGAGGCCATTCACAATCACTACACCTGCTATTGCCCACTTTAGCATGTCTGCGGATGTCAGTCACCTTGAAATAACCCTTTGGTCAAGTCTCAGTCCTCTAAGTCCCATGGTGCTTGTGATAGCTGTGTAATACTGCAGAGTAGCAAACTAGCTAGGTAGGAGTTCTAATCCCAGATATGTCAACTGTGATTGTGTGTTTGTATGTGTAATTTTGAGGCCATTTGCACTCACTACACCTGACATTCTCCTACTTTAGCATGCCTGTTGATGTCAGTCACCTTGAATAAGTCGTTGGCCAAATCTCAGCCCTATCAACTCAGTGGAGCTTACAATAACTGCGTAATACTATAGTGTAGCAAACTAGTTTGGTAGGAGTTCTAATTCTGGTCCTGGAAACTGCGCAAGTTTGTGTGTGAGTCTTTGTTGACACCTGATTTTGTGGTCATTCACATTTACTGCACTTCCCTTACCCCTCCTTTAGCTCTGCAGCTGATTACTCACCTTCAAAGATACCTTTGGACAACTCTCCAACATAAAAGCTCTGTGGAGCTTGCAATAACTGTGTAATACTGTACTGTAGCAAATTAATTTGGTAAGAGTTCTAGTCCTGGTCCTGGCAAATGTGAAAATGTGTGTGTTTGTGTGTGAGTCTTTGTTGATACCTGATTTTGTGGTCATTCACACTTACTGCACTTCCCTTACCCCTACCTACTTTAGCTCTGCTGCTGATGTCACTCACCTTCAAAGATACCTTTGGACAACTCTCCAACATATAAGCTCCATGGCAATTGCAATATCTGTGTAATGCCCTAGTGTTGCAAACTAGTTAGGTAGGATTTCTAATCCTGGTACTGCCAACTGTGAAAATGTGTTTTTGTGTGTGAGCCTTTATTGACACCTGATTTTGTGGTCATTCACACTTACTACACTTTGCTTACCCCTCCTTTAGCTCTCCAGCTGATGTCACTCACCTTCAAAGATACCTTTGGATAGCTCTCCAACATATAAGCTCCATGGCACTTGTGATAACTGCATAATACCATAGTGTAGCAAACTAATTAGGTAGGAGTACTAATCCTGGCCCTGAGGACTGTGAAAATGTGTGCATTTGTGTGTGAGAGCGTGTGTGTGTCTTTGTTAACACTTGATTTTGTGGTCATTCACACTTACTACACTTCCCTTATCCCTCCTTTAGCACTGCAGCTGATGTCACTCACCTTCAAAGATACCTTTGGATAGCTCTCTGACATATAACTTCCATGGTGCTTGTGATAACTGCGTAACACTATAGTACCAGTACATAGCTAGGTAGGGGTTTGAAACTCAGTACTGGCAAGTGTGCGTGTGTGTGTGTGTGTGTGTGTGTGTGTGTGTGTGTGTGTGTGTGTGTGTGTGTGTGTGTGTGTGTGTGATCAGTATCCTGTGTGGGTGCTGGTGTGATTGTGTAGTTAACAGGATCCATTGCAGTGTGGGTTTTGCTACATTTTCATATTGAGGATCCATATGCCCCAATGTCACATTACAAGGCCAACAGTTGTCAAACACCATAGAGACTGTTGTGGACAATCCAGAGACATACATGTATATATAGGCAACCATTATAATACCTAGAGAACTCTCTCCACCCACGGATCATACACAAGCATGATTGGCTCTTTCTCTCTTCATTTCTTTCTTTCCCTCTGTCTTTCTCTCTCTCCCCCTCTCTGGTAGATGTGGAAATGCATCTGTTTTGCATAGGCAGCAACTTGACTTTGGTAGGTAATGCTCATGATCAGCTGATGACCTGTGCACAAATTGGAGTCCTCCACTTGCTAATTGCATGTGGAACACTTGTGGTATCATTCATATAGCCAATTGCATGGAAACAAACACCTATAAGTAAGCAGTGCAAGTGGGTGTTGGCCCTTCTCCTTCACTGTGAGCAGGACTTCATGTGGGTGTGTGACAAACAGCATCACATAGGGTAGTTTGAAATACCTCCTACAACAAACACTGTGGAGACATGTCAACAAACTGGAGGGGGGTGTTCCAGACATGGGGACAGAATGCAAGTAGTGCTGTTCTACATTTGAAGTAATGTTGGTTTAACAGGGTTTGTGTGGATATGGCTATTCTGCCTAATTTAAAGTCTGGTATGACAGTGTTATGTGGTTGAGAAAACTCTGACCTGTAAGGCTATATGCAAACTGGCCAGAGTTTGGAGTCTTAGATTTGGTGTGTTACTCACACATTTTCTGTCGTTATAAATGCAGTAGCATACTCTGATGATTGTAATCAGTAAATGGTAACATCCATTTGTGTTACTGACTTCATATTCCGCAGAAGAGATATGTCACAACAAACCCTGTTACACCAGCAATGTTCTCAGTTTATAACTGCAATATGTTAATATTGGCCCTGCATTTGTGCCTCTGTCCTCTAAATCTGTCACCCCTTGTCCATATGTCATGCAGTAAGACGGTGCTTAGGTACAGTATATCATTATTTACTGACATCATTCCTGATATCAAGCCAGTGATATATCAGACTGCCAGACATGTTATGTATAGGAGGCCTTATATTTGAGGACAAAACCTGGACATTCTGTTGTAGTCTGTACAGTAGTGACATCTGTGTACTTAAGGTGATTGTTGACAGAGTGTCTGTATTATGTAGCAGTGTATTGTGATCATGTTATTAGGCCTGTGTACAGACTGGGGTAGATGTCAGTGTTCTTGGTCCTGTTCTATCTGATGTTGCATGCTGCTCCAGTTTCTGATACCCTATCAGTCTATATGTTTGTAGGGCCAGACTGAGACATGTCCCATGCCACAGTCAGGCATCAGACTACACTATGAATTAGGCCAGTTTATGTAGGGTTAGTGTGTGAGTGGCAAACATGATGGTGACATTTGCTCACACAGGCCATAGACTGTACTATTACTTAGGCTTACCATTATGTGACTGTCACTGTGTTGCGATTGGTTGTGGGTATGCACTTTCACACTGGTGTCTGTTACTCCATGCTGTTACATGGCTGTAGTGCCTGCTATATTTGCAATTACATGTGTATTCCCTCATAGGTAAATTGGGTTAGTGGTGTGGCAGTCTGTCTGTAGTGTAGACAGTGCTTGGTGACATGCCTAGCAGCTCAGTGCCCTAGTGTGATGTTATGTGTAGATACTTGTCAGATGTACTGTTGCCTGGCCACCATATGTGTTGTGTATTTTTGACAAAGCAGTGGGCAGGTGTGAAGATGTATGTCACTAACTAGTGTGAAGTATGTGGCTTGGGACCTCTACTCCTCCAGTTAATATGTGTTAGGACAGACAGGAAGGTGTGACTGCATCAAATGTATGAGCTTATTTAGTCCAGTATTTGTGATATATCCCCATTTTTGTGGCTTTAAACATCCCCTGTGTCAGGCTTGTTCCACATTTCTTGCACTAAGGCATTCTGTGTATATCTCCTGACTGACCAGATTGTTTCAGACTGTCCATATTTATTGCTCATATTTCTTCTGTATTCCACAGGATCATTACTGTAATTTGTGTGGTACTTCACTATGATGATTTTATGATGTCTGTCAGCAACTGATGGCATACATGTCATTTCAGAAGAGCCTTCCTTCACATGTATGTTGATACAACCCCTGTCACTGTAGCAACATTCTACATTTACAATTGCAATACATACATTACGTTCCCTTGCACTAAGAGGTTGAGGGTTATGGTGCTGAGGTATGACTCCACTACGTGTCATGGGCATATGTTATATATACAATATATATATATATATATATATATATATATATATATATATATATATATATATATATATATATATATATATATATATATATATATATATGGGTTCCTATGAGTTCATCGAAATGCCAAAACATCGACGCTCACTTCTTCGACACGAAAACATCGACTCTTCATATCATCGACATTTCACGTAAGCGATCCTCCCCCTCTCAGGACCCATGGTAGCACTTGTTTGTCTGCTACAGCACATATGGTTCAAGTCACTACCTACAATTTCCCTTGACAGCATTGTAATTTACGTCGCAATACACACACAAGTGCTACCATGGGTCCTGAGAGGGGGAGGATCGCTTACGTGAAATGTTGATGATATGAAGAGTCGATGTTTTCGTGTCGAAGAAGTGAGCATCGATGTTTTGGCATTTCAATGAACTCATAGGAACCCATATATATATATATAGAGAGAGAGAGAGAAATCTAGAAATATATACCAATATATATATATATATATATATATATATATATATATATATATATATATATTTATAGGTTCATAGGTTGATTGGTTCATAGGTTGATACTAGGCTATCTGCTCTAGGGCATTTACAAGCCTAGCCAGAGTGTGTTTGGCTTTCGCCACCCTTTTAGATTTGTAGACTGTGCCTATGAATAGTAGGTCACAGAATATAGTCCCTTTATGGTTAGTTTATTGTGCCTCTGTCTAGCAGGGACCCAGAAGTGATCCCAGGGGTATACTTATGATCTCCCATCCACTCATCAAGATTTCTCTTGAAGAGGGTCAGTGAGGGGCTCTGCCTTACCTGGACTGGGATTTTGTTCCAGAGTGATGGGAGTCTCTGGGATATGAATCTGCCCCCTCCAGCATGTCCTATTTAATTCTGTGCTCAGGTTTAAGTCTCCAGAACGTGTAGCTCTAAGGGATTTGGATTTCTTGAGATGGAGCATGTATATTAATTCTGGGTTGGACATGGCTTTATATGTCAGGCACAGATCGCCTCTGAGTAGGTGGTAAGCAACTGAGTAGAGCTGGAGTTTCTTTAGCCTAATTGCATAGGGCATCTCTTTGAGTCCCTTTATCCTCTTGGTGAGGTACTTTTGGGGTCTTTCCAGTTGCTGCAGGTGTCGGGTAAGGTACATCCCAAATGGGGCATTGTATTCAATTGTGGGCCTGATGAGTGATGAATAGAGTGACACAAAGACCATTCTTGATCTAGATGTGAAACCTTTCGTGATGAGGTGGGCTATATAGAAGGTCTTTCTAACCACTTTGGCAATGTGATTGTCAAAGGAGAGATTAATATCTACTTGGGTCCCCAAATCCCTAATTACTTCCTCTGTACTTAGTGTGTTACCTCCTATGTGGTAATCTGTGGGCACTTTGTTTTTCCCAAAGGAGATGACTATGCATTTTTTTGCATTTAGCTTTAGGCCATGACTTTGGCACCAGTTATATGTCTCTGTGAGACCCTTTTGGAGTATGCTTGTGTCAGCCGGGGAGTCTATTATGGCACCTAGTTTGCAGTCATCTGCGAACTGTGTCAGCCATAGTCTTCCTGTGTTTGCTTGTACCTCAGAGAAGTAAGTACCGAACAAGAGAGGTCCCAGGACTGAGCCTTGTGGAACTCCACTTGTAACTGGTTTAGAGTCAGACAAGACACCTGCAATTCTGACCATGTGGGTTCTATCTTGTGACATAAGGGTTGACATTTAAGCTAGTGAGCTTATTTATGATACCTGAGTGGGGTATTGTGTCAAAGGCTTTTGCGAGGTCCAGGTAGGCTGTGTGGACCACTTTCCCTTCGTCTATGGCCCTGGTAACTGTTTCAAAGAAGTCGACCAGGTTCAAGAGGCAAGACCTGCCTTTAACAAAGCTGAACTGGGTAGGATCCAGTGTCTGAAGGTTTCCGATATCATTGCTTATGAGTTCCATGATGATATGCTCCATAGCTTTGCAGACCAGGCTAATAAGGTTTATAGGGTGATAGTTTCCGGGGTCCGTTGTGTCACCTCCCTTGTGGAGTGGGACCACCGTTGCTGTACACCATTCCTTGGGTACATATCCTGTGGTAAGGCTGAGGTTGAACAGGGACTTAAGGTGAGGGTTAAGTTCATCTTGTAGCTCATGTAAGACACATCCTGGGACACCGTTTGGTCCCATTGATGCAGTGATTTTTGCTTTGGAGAGGACAGCTCTCACCTGATCATCTGTGATGTCTGGGAGGTTACACTCTGTTGGGATGGAGATTTGCTCTTTTGGGGGGGATGGGGGGAGAAATTTGCACTGAATCTGTCTGCCAGGATGTTGGCAATGTCTGTTGGTTCAGTGTATTTTTTGTCATTTTGCACTAACTCGGAGCATATCTAGGAGTTGCCGCCCAGGTTCCTGACATAACTAAAGAATACCTTGTAGTTGTCCTTAGTATCTTGTGCAATTTTTCTTTCAAAGCTGGCCTTAGATGATTTTATGAGGGATCATAGCTTCTTGCTAGTGATCAGAGATGCCTTCCCTTTTTGGGATCTTGCTCTGTCATGTAGTAGCTTCCTCCTTTTGTTGTACAGCGTATTTATGGCTGGGGTCCACCAGACAGGTTTTCTGCCTTTGGAGGAGTGAGTCTTGGTTTTATTTGGGATGGCACGATCCATGCATTCCTGTAGGTGTCCATAGAATGCGTTTGCGAAGGATTCTGCGGTTTAAGCCATGTTTTCCACTGGCCCAGGGGCTTTGAAGGTTACCACCTCAGTTTTGAGAAGTGTGAAGTTTAATTTTGAGAAGTTCTTCACCGTGGTTACCTTGGCTGGGGATGGGGACGGGATATGGATGTCCAGTGAGATTAACTTGTGGTCTGACCTTACCAGTGAGGGGTATACCTCTGGTGTGGTACATAGAGTCCCTATGTTTGTGATGACCAGATCCAATATGTTTTCCCCTCTTGTGGTGATGTTGACCAGTTGTTCCATAGCATTTGAGTTTATAAATTCTAGGAACCGTTGGGCAAGGGTGTGTGGGCTTGAGTAGTTTACCCAGTCAATGTTTGGGTAGTTGAAGTCACCCAATATGATGGTGTTTGGAGAGACTTTCATGTTCTCCAGTGTTTTCAGAAAGGCTGAGTGGGGTTCCTGAGTTTGGGAGGGTGGTCTGTAGCAGGCTATAAACTGAAAAGCAGTTTTGCCCACTGTTAGTTGCACGTGGATGGTTTTCGTTGCTTCGTGCAGTGCTCTTAAACTGGAGGTGTGGGTATTTTTGATGTATATGGATACTCCCCCTCCTTTTGTGGTTCGGTCCAAGTTTTGTGGCCAAAAAGCATGGTATGAAGTATAACCTCATAGTGCAGGGGTGCTTTTGGGAGCCTTGAACCAGGTCTCCGTTAATGAACAGACATTGATTTTCTCCATACTGAGGAGAGTCTCGAGTGCATGCATTTTGAGGTTTAGACTTCTGGCATTGAGCAGCATTAGCCTTAGTTTCTTTTGCCCTGTATTGTCTATGGAGGTGGGTTTGTCTTTTGAGCCTTGCCTAAAAAAGGCACTATGGGGGTGGCAAGAGCCTTAGCCAGTATTCGAAAGCCCAGGGGTGACAGGTGCAAGCCGTCCCTAGCGAAGCAGCGTGGCTTGTCGAGCATGTCATCCTAGGCTGACAGACACTGGATCCCCTTTGAATAACACCAATATTTTAACCAATTGTTAAAACTTGACATTTTGTCTTTATACTGTGGCATCATTCTTGGTGAGGGTAATATGCTACTCAAGGTCAGGGTCATACCAGCCTGGGCTACATGATCAGAGAGCTCCTCTATGTCTCTTTTCATGTAGTCCAGGGAGGTACGTCTCAGGTCATTCACACCAAGCATGGACAATGATGGAGTCATATTTGTACTTGCTTTGGAGTGACCTGAGTGCGTGTGTTATGTGGCGGTTCCTGGCACCTGACAGACAGCTTACAGTGACCTTCTCGTTGTTCAGCCTGGTGAGTGGGACGTCAGTGTGTCTGACTATAGAGTCACCTATTACAAGTGTATTTGGTGTTTTGTTTAGCCTTAAGGACTGGGACTGTGTGGCACACTGACTTTGTGGACTATGTGCTACGTGGGTATTGTTGTGGGGTGGAAGTTGTTTGGTGGTCTGCTTTGGAGTTCTTTGTTGCTTAGGCAGGTTTTTATTTAGAGCCTCCGAGTATGTTTTTGTGTGTTTATGTGTTTGGTTTGTTTTTTTCTATAGGTCTATGTGAGACTGGATTTGTGATGTGTGCAGTTACCTTCTTCTCCTGATTGACTGTGCTAGTCATGGGTCAAGAGAGCTCAGCCTCCAGTTTGACAATATAGTTGCATCTCTCAAATATATTTGAGCTTGTTGGGAGGAGAAGAGGGTTATCTGTGTACATAAGGCAGTTGTAACACAGCCTTAAGATTCCCATATTTATCAACTGGACTGGAGAGTACACATGAAACTGACCTTTGAACATGTCAGGATATTTGTGATTTCTACTTTTGACTGATCTAGGAGGATTTAAAAGAGTATAAGAGAGGATTTAGTGCTTTAAATTTCTTCTAAGTGCAAGTGAGAGGCTATAACGTGAGAATAGAGTGCTTCGTTTGAGATACAGATCAGTTCCAAGGGAAAAAGTGAAGAGCAGACTTTGTGGAGGCGGTAATAGTTTAAACCTGTTTAGGCGATGCTGCCCAATGCTGCACTATGTGGAAAATCATGCAAAACTGCACTAAAGTGGGTATTTAAACAGGGGACTTGAAAGAGCTAGGAATTAGCCCAAAATGGCCAATAAATGACACGCTCTTGCACTGAGGTCACTCCTCCAGGGACAGATAGGCTGCTCAAAGCTCCCCACACCCACTGGTGAACAAAGAAGCTTCCTTCTATCCATGTAAGGAAATGGGCAACACAGGAACTATTCTAAAGTCCAGAATACAGCAATACCTGTATTAGGGACTATTCTAGCTCAGGAAAGGTGGGAAAACAAGGATTTCTTTTGTTTTTTTTCTTTTTTCAACAGGCAACAGAAAAATGCACAGAAAAACTTTACACAGGCTAGCACACTTGAGTGAGCAGCCTCAACAGTTAAATCAAGAACGAGACAAACTTTAAAGTGCAGGTATTAAATAAAATGCAAAAACAAGCTTAAATCTAGCAAAATAGCAGTTATTACTCACTTTTCGGTGAGAATAGACAGTGGCAAATGTAAAGGCAGAAAAAGGTACTTAAAATCTGGTAGCAGTCAATCTTTTTCATCTCTCTGCTGATAGCACCACTCTGCTGGTCCACGAGGAGCTTGCTGAGTCGGAAACAACTGCAAAAACTGCGCCAAAGAGGGTTTTTAAATAAAGGACAAGAAAGAGCTAGGAATTAGCCCAAAACGGCCAATAAACAACAAGATCTTGTGCTGAGGTCACTCCTCCAGGGACAGATAGGCTGCTCAAAGCTCCCCACTCTCACTGGTGAACAAAGAAGCTTCCTTCTATACAAGTAAAGAAATGGGCAACACAGGAACTATTCTAAAGTCCAGAATACAGCAATACCAGTATTAGGGACTATTATAGCTCAGGAAAGGTGGGAAAACAAAAACTTTTTTTTGTTTTTTTCTTTTTTTTCAACAGGCAACAGAAAAATGCACAGAAAAAACTTTACACAGGCTAGTGCACTTGAGTGAGCAGCCTCAACAGTTAAATCAACAACGAGACAAACTTTAAAGTGCAGGTATTAAATAAAATGCAAAAACAAGCTTAAATCTAGCAAAATAGCAGATATTACTCACCTTTCGGCAGGATTATACAGTTGCAAAGGTAAAGGCAGAAAAAGGTACTTAAAATCTGGTAGCAGTCACTCTTTTTCGTCTCTCTGCTGCTAGCACCACTCTGCAGGACCACGAGGAGCTTGCTGAGTCAGAAACAAGCACAAAAACCATGCCAAAGCGGGTTTTTAAACAGGGGACTTAGAGCTATGAATTAGCCCAAAACAGCCAACAAATGACAAGATCTTGTGTTGAGGTCACTCCTCCAGGGACAGATAGGCTGCTCAAAGCTCCCAACACCCACTGATGAACAAAGAAGCTTCCTTCTATCCAAATAAGGAAATGGGCAATGCAGGAACAATTCTAAAGTCCAGAATACAGCAATATCTGTATTAGGGACTATTCTAGCTCAGGAAAGGCGGGAAAACAAGGATTTTTTTTGTTTTTTTCTTTTTTCAACAGGAAACCGAAAAATGCACAGAAAAAACCTTACACAGGCTAGTGCACTTGAGTGAGCAGCCTCAACAGTTAAATCAACAACGAGACAAACTTTAAAGGGCAGGTATTAAAGAAAATGCAAAAACAAGCTTAAATCTAGCAAAATAGCAGTTATTACTCACTTTTCAGCAAGAATAGACAGTGGCAAAAGTAAAGGCAGAAAAAGGTACTTAAAATCTGGTAGCAGTCAGTCTTTTTCATCTCTCTACTGCTAGCACCACTCTGCAGGACCACAAGGAGCTTTCTGAGTGGGAAACAAGGACAAAAAAAATGCCAAAGTGGGGTTTTAAACAGGCAACTTGAAAGAGCTAGGAATTAGCCCAAAACGGCCAATAAATGACATGATCTTGTGCTGAGGTCACTCCTCCAGGGACAGATAGGCTGCTCAAAGCTCCCCATTCCCACTGGTGAACAAAGAAGGTTCCTTCTATCCAAGTAAGGAAATGGGCAACACAGGAACTATTCTAAAGTCCAGAATATTGCAATACCTGTATTAGAGACTATTCTAGCTCAGGAAAGGCGGGAAAACAAGCATATATTTTTTGTTTTTTTCTTTTTTTCAACAGGCAATAGAATAATGCACAGAAAAAACTTTACACAGGCTAGTGCATTTGAGTGAGCAGCCTCAACAGTTAAATCAACAACGAGACAAACTTTAAAGTGCAAGTATTAAATAAAATGCAAAAACAAGCTTAAATCTAGCAAAATAGCAGTGATTACTCGCCTTTCGGCAAGATTATACAGTTGCAAAGGTAAAGGCAGAAAAAGGTACTTAAAATCTGGTAGCAGTCACTCTTTTTCATCTCTCTGCTGCCAGCACCCCTCTGCTGGACCACGAGGAGCTTGCTGAGTCGGAAACAAGCGCAAAAACCACGCCTAAGCGGGTTTTTAAACAGGGGACTTGAAAGAGCTAGGAATTAGCCCAAACCGTCCAATAACCAACAAGTTCTTGTGCTGAAGTCACTCCTCCAGGGACAGATAGGCTGCTCAAAGCTCCCCACTCCCACTGGTGAACAAAGAAGCTTCCTTCTATACAAGTAAGGAAATAGGCAACACAGGAACTATTCTAAAGTCCAGAATACAGCAATACCAGTAATAGGGACTATTCTAGCTCAGGAAAGGTGGGAAAAAAAGGATTTTTTTTTTTTTCTTTTTTTTCAACAGGCAACAGAAAAATGCACAGAAAAAACTTTACACAGGCTAGCACACTTGAGTGAGTTAAATCAACAACGAGACAAACTTTAAAGTGCAGGTATTAAATAAAATGCAAAAACAAGCTTAAATCTAGCAAAATAGCAGTTATTACTCACCTTTCGGTGAGAATAGACAGTTGCAAAGGTAAAGGCAGAAAAAGGTACTTAAAATCTGGTAGCAGTCACTCTTTTTCATCTCTCTGTTGCTAGCACCACTCTGTAGGACCATGAGGAGCTTGCTGAGTCAGAAACAAGCACAAAAACCATGCCAAAGCGGGTTTTTAAACAGGGGACTTGAAAGAGCTAGGAATTAGCCCAAAACGGCCAATAATCGACAAGATCTTGTACTGAGGTCACTCCTCCAGGGACAGATAGGCTGCTCAAAGCTCCCCACACCCACTGGTGAACAAAGAAGCTTCCTTCTATCCAAGTAAGGAAATGGGCAACACAGCAACTATTCTAAAGTCCTGAATACAGCAACATCTGTATTAGGGACTATTCTAGCTCAGGAAAGGCGGGAAAACAAGGATTTTTTTGTTGTTTTCTTTTTTTCAAAAGGCAACAGAAAAATGCACAGAAAAAACTTTGCACAGGCTAGCGCACTTGAGTGAGCAGCCTCAACAGTTAAATCAACAATGAGACAAACTTTAAAGTGCAGGTATTAAAGAAAATGCAAAAACAAACTTAAATCTAGCAAAATAGCAGTTATTACTCACTTTTCAGTGAGAATAGACAGTCGCAAAGGTAAAGGCAGAAAAAGGTACTTAAAATCTGGTAGCAGTCACTCTTTTTCGTCTCTCTGCTCCTAGCACCACTCTGCAGGACCACGAGGAGCTTGCTGAGTGGGAAACAAGTGCAAAAAACATGCCAAAGTGGGTTTTTAAACAGGGAACTTGAAAGAGCTAGGAATTAGCCCAAAATGGCCAATAAATGACAAGATCTTCTGCTGAGGTCACTCTTCCAGGGACAGATAGGCTGCTCAAAGCTTCCCACTCCCACTGGTGAACAAAGAAGCTTACTTCTATCCAAGTAAGGAAATGGGCAACACAGGAACTATTCTAAAGTCCAGAATACAGCAATACCTGTATTAGGGACTATTCTAGCTCAGGAAAGGCGGGAAAACAAGGATTTTTTTTGTTTTTTTTTTTTCAACAGACAACAGAAAAATGCACAGAAAAAACTTTACACATGCTAGTGCACTTGAGTGAGCAGCCTCAACAGTTAAATCAACAACGAGACAAACTTTAAAGTGCAGGTATTAAATAAAATGCAAAAACAAGCTTAAATCTAGCAAAATAGCAGTTATTACTCGCTTTTCGACGAGAATAGACAGTTGCAAAGGTAAAGGCAGAAAAAGGTACTTAAAATCTGGTAGCAGTCACTCTTTTTCATCTCTCTGCTGCTAGCACCACTCTGCTGGACCACGAGGAGCTTGCTGAGTTGGAAACAAGCGCAAAAACCACGCCAAAGTGGGTTTTTAAACAGGGGACTTGAAAGAGCTAGGAATTAGCCCAAAACGGCCAATAAACAACAAGATCTTGTGCTGAGGTCACTCCTCCAGGGAGAGATAGGCTGCTCAAAGCTTCCCACTCACACTGGTGAACAAAGAAACTTCCTTCTATCTAAGTAAGGAAATGGGCAACACAGGAACTATTCTAAAGTCCAGAATACAGCAATACCTGTATTAGGGACCATTCTAGCTCAGGAAAGGCGGGAAAACAAGGATTTTTTTGTTTTTTTCTTTTTTTTCAACAGGCAACAGAAAAATGCACAGAAAAAACTTTACACAGGCTAGCACACTTGAGTGAGCAGCCTCAACAGTTAAATCACCAACGAGACAAACTTTAAAGTGCAAGTATTAAATAAAATGCAAAAACAAGCTTAAATCTAGCAAAATAGCAGTTATTACTCAACTTTCGGTGAGAATACAGAGTTGCAAAGGTAAAGGCAGAAAAAGGTACTTAAAATCTGGTAGCAGTCACTCTTTTTCATCTCTCTGTTGCTAGCACCACTCTGCAGCACCACGAGGAGCTTGCTGAGTTGGAAACAAGTGCAAAAACCGCGCCAAAGCGGGTTTTTAAACAGGGGACTTGAAAGAGCTAGGAATTAGCCCAAAACGGCCACTAAACAACAAGATCTTGTGCTGAGGTCACTCCTCCAGGGACAGATAGGCTGCTCAAAGCTCCCCACTCCCACTGGTGAACAAAGAAGCTTCCTTCTATCCAAGTAAGGAAATGGGCAACACAGGAACTATTCTAAAGTCCAGAATACAGCAATACCTGTATTAGGGACTATTCTAGCTCAGGAAAGGTGGGAAAACAAGGACTTTTTTTTTTCTTTTTGGCAACAGGCAACAGGAAAATGCACAGAAAAACTTTACACAGGCTAGCACACTTGAGTGAGCAGCCTCAACAGTTAAATCAACAACGAGACAAACTTTAAAGTGCAGGTATTAAATAAAATGCAAAAACAAGCTTAAATCTAGCAAAATAGCAGTTATTACTCGCCTTTCGGTGAGAATAGACAGCTGCAAAGGTAAAGGCAGAAAAAGGTACTTAAAATCTGGTAGTAGTCACTCTTTTTCGTCTCTCTGCTGCTAGCACCACTCTGCAGGACCACGAGGAGATTGCTAAGTCAGAAACAAGCGCAAAAGCCGTGCCAAAGCGGGTTTTTAAACAGGGGACTTGAAAGAGCTAGGAATTAGCCCAAAACGGCCAATAAATGACAAGATCTTGTGCTGAGGTCACTCCTCCAGGGACAGATAGGCTGCTCAAAGCTCCCCACTCCCACTGGTGACCAAAGAAGCTTCCTTCTATCCAAGTAAGGAAATGGGCAACACAGGAACTATTCTAAAGTCCAGAATGTAGCAATACCTGTATTAGGGACTATTCTACCTCAGGAAATGCGGGAAAACAAGGATATATTTTTTGTTTTTTTCTTTTTTTCAACAGGCAATACAAAAATGCACAGAAAAAACTTTACACAGGCTAGTGCACTTGAGTGAGCAGCCTCAACACTTAAATCAACAACGAGACAAACTTTAAAGTGCAGGTATTAAATAAAATGCAAAAACAAGCTTAAATCTAGCAAAATAGCAGTTATTACTCGCTTTTCAGCGAGAAAAGACAGTGGCAAATGTAAAGGCAGAAAAAGGTACTTAAAATCTGGTAGCAGTCACTCTTTTTTGTCTCTCTGCTGCTAGCACCACTCTGCTGGACCACGAGGAGCTTGCTGAGTCGGAAACAAGCACAAAAACTGCGCCAAAGCGGGTTTTTAAACAGGGGACTTGAAAGAGCTAGGAATTAGCCCAAACCGGCCAAGAAACAACAAGATCTTGTGCTGAAGTCACTCCTCCAGGGACAGATAGGCTGCTCAAAGCTCCCCACTCCCACTGGTGAACAAAGAAGCTTCCTTCTATCCAAGTAAGGAAATCGGCAACACAGGAACTATTCTAAAGTCCAGAATACAGCAATACCAGTAATAGGGACAATTCTAGCTCACGAAAGGTGGGAAAACAAGGAATTTTTTGTTTTTTTCATTTTTTCAACAGGCAACATAAAAATGCACAGAAAAAACTTTGCACAGGCTAACGCACTTGAGTGAGCAGCCTCAACAGTTAAATCAACAATGTGACCAACTTTAAAGTGCAGGTATTAAATAAAATGCAAAAACAAGCTTAAATCTCGTAAAATAACAGTTATTACTCACTTTTCAGCGAGAATAGACAGCCGCAAAGGTAAAGGCAGAAAAAGGTACTTAAAATCTGGTAGCAGTCACTCTTTTTCATCTCTCTGTTGCTAGCACCACTCTGCAGGACCATGAGGAGCTTGCTGAGTTGGAAACAAGTGCAAAAACCGTGCCAAAGTGGGTTTTTAAACAGGGGACTTGAAAGAGCTAGGAATTAGCCCAAAACGGCCACTAAACAACAAGATCTTGTGCTGAGGTCACTCCTCCAGGGACAGATAGGCTGCTCAAAGCTCCCCACTCCCACTGGTGAACAAAGAAGCTTCCTTCTATCCAAGTAAGGAAATGGGCAACACAGGAACTATTCTAAAGACCAGAATACAGCAATATCTGTATTAGGGACTATTCCAGCTCAGGAAAGGCGGGAAAACAAGGATTTTTTTTGTTGTTTTTTTCTTTTTTTCAACAGGCAGCAGAGAAATGCACAGAAAAAACTTTACAAAGGCTAGCACACTTGAGTGAGCAGCCTCAACAGTTAAATCAACAACGAGACAAACTTTAAAGTGCAGGTATTAAATAAAATGCAAAAACAAGCTTAAATCTAGCAAAATAGCAGTTATTACTCACCTTTCGGC